>NW_027187716.1:0-66350 GCF_041381155.1 Argopecten irradians | reverse complement strand
ATTGTGCGGTTTTCGTTTTTGACAGAAGTGCATACAGACAGTTTTTGATCTTGAAAATCTGAAGCCATTTTCGTCAGCCCAATTTTGTAATTTGCCTAAACATTGTTGTAGTTGTCGTTCTATAGTGTGCATGTTTTTTTATCTGTAACAGATCAAGAAATCATCCACAAATAGAGACCCTTCCGTAGATTGGCCAAGACATTTAGTTATGCTGTTAATTTTTAGTCCAAAAAGTGTGACGGACAATATACCACCCTGAGGGACGCCCATCTCCTGTGTTTCTGTTTCTGAATAAGTTGAACCCGTTCGAACTTTGAAATGCCTGTCAGATATAAAATTTGATATAAACTTTGGCAAATTACCACGTATACCGATATCATGGAGATCGTTCATGATTCCATATTGCCAAGTTGTGTCGTATGCCTTTTCAAGGTCAAAGAATACGGCCACAAGATGTTCTTTCTTGGCAAATGCTTCTCGTATAAATGTTTCTAGTCTAACTAAGTGGTCTACCGTTCCCCTGCGGTTTCTAAAGCCGCTTTGCAAAGGACTTAAAATATTGTTTGATTCCAGGAACCAAACTAATCTAGTATTTATCATACGTTCTAGAGTTTTACAAATACAACTCGTCAATGAAATAGGACGATAGTTATTGGCATCAGTAGCATCTTTCCCGGGCTTCGGAAGGGGTATAATAGTAGATTCCTTCCAAGACTCGGGAATTTTGCCAGAAGAGTAAACTTGATTAAATATAGTTAAAAGACATTTTAGTGAAGAGTCTGGTAATTGTTTTAAAAACATATATGGAATTTCGTCTGGTCCAGCTGCCGAGTCCTTTGATTTCTCAAGGGACTCGAGCAATTCTGGTATCTCGAAAGGCCTATTGTAACTTTCACTATTGGAGGATTTAAAATTAAGACGTCTCTTTTCCTTTTCCTTTTTAAATTTTTGAAATTTTTTGGAATGATTTTTGATGGATGAATTTTTAGCAAAATTTTTGGCAAAGGCGTCAGCTATTTCGGATTTTGAAGAAAATATTTTATTGTTGTTAATGAGGTGGGAGGATGGTGTTGCTTTTCTTTTCCCACTGATTTTTCCAATCATTTCCCAAACTTTCTTCGAAGATGTATTGGAATTAATTTTTGAGACGTACTCTTTCCAAGTACTTTTCTTGTCGGATTTGATAGACCTTCGAGCTTTTGCTCTCCAAATTTTAAAATTGTTATTTTTTTGAGACGGTTGGCGAAGCCAAGTACCGCCTCAGAGCGGAATTTCTACCAGATCTATTGATAAATGAATCATTTGAGAGACGAAACTTTGTAGGTTTTGGCACGGATTTTGGTATGGTTTTTGTAGCGATAGAAGTGAGCGCTTCTGTGAAAATTTTAATGGGGTCATCGAGGTTAAAAATTTTATCCTCAATGAGCTCCTCTGCGCACAAATTTTTAAATTGAACCCAGTCCGCCTTATGTAGATTCCAACGAGGAATAGGCTCCTCAAGTTTTGGTGACCCTATGTTTTTAAGTATAATTGGAAAGTGATCGCTCCCACAGAGATCACCGTTGACCATCCAATCATAATCCAGAAGAATTGATGGATGGCACAACGATAAATCAATGTGGGTAAGCGAGCCAGAGGCAGGGTGTAAATATGTTGGGGCATTGGTGTTATAAAGACATAAGCTGTTTTTATTAATAAAAATCTTAGATACGTCTACCTCTATCGTCAGTGCCTGGGGAGCCCCAGAGGCTATTATGACCGTTAAAGTCACCCATGATAATATATGGCACTGGTAGTTGTGATACGATGTTACTCAGTTCATCACAACTAAATGGAGTATTTGGAGGTAAATATATAGAACAGACTGTTATTTTTCGGTGAAGAGTTGCGCTTATAGCAACAGCTTGTAAGGTGGTATTTAGCTGAATGTGTCTGTGAGGGACGTTTTTATGCACCGCCACCGCCACACCACCTGATGCGCGGCCACCTGTTGTTGGAGTTTTGGTGTATAGTGTAAATTGTCGGAGATTGATGGTGTCTTTCAGCATTATTTCTTGAAGGCAGAATATGGATGGGTTTTTTGTTTGTATAAGATGTTTTAATTCTTCTATGTTCGCTTTAAATCCGCGTATGTTCCATTGTATGATAGTGTTTGTCTCTATGTTGGTCCCTGAGGATAGTTTGTCGGACCGACAGGACTACTTGAAGTAGGTTGTTTGGTGGCGATAAATGTGTTGTCACCAAACTCGCTGTCGTCCGATAGAACATCATAGATGTTCCGTCCAAGGATAGGGTCATCTGATCCCTTACTGGGTTTGTTGTTTAGTGCAGGGAGCCTCGCCAGCTTTACCTTGGTGGTTTTTGTCTGGCGTTGCTCCTGCGGTGGTGTATTTGCTGGTCGCTTGGCTTTCTCAGGGAGTTTTTTTACGTCAATAGACGGTGAAGATATAGCACGTCTATGACGAGCGGCGGTAACTTTTTTTCTAATGTTCGGTGTTTGGTGTTGTGTAAGTCCTGGAGACGCCGGTGGGATTGGCGTTTTAGCTCCAGGTGGTTTTTGTTGTGGTTTTTGTTGTGGTTTGTGTTGTGGACCAGACTTGAACCTGTTCGGGTCCCCCATGATTATTTTGCAGGTCTTAGCATCAGCCATATCTGGGACATCATTGTCCCAGTTAGGCTTGTCAACCAAGGCCTGGACCGACGCATGTTTGACGGTGACACTGTCAACAGGCGTCTTTGCGCGGGTGATCTGAGCATAGGTTGCCACATTCAGGTCTGAACGCTCGACTATCCTCCTAGCCTCGGGGAAAGAGACACCTTGGGTATATTTGACCCGTAATATCTCCCTCTCCCGAGTCCAGGCAGGACAGGTGCGAGCAGACGCAGCATGGTCACCCCCGCAATTGACGCAGTGACGGTTGACAATGTCACATTCGTCTTTTTCATCGTGACCTTCACGGCCACAGTACTGACACACCATTTTCCGTCTACAATTGTTCTCATGATGGCCGTACCTCTGGCGGTTACGGCACCTCAATGGATTAGGAATGTAGACGGTAATAGCATAACGCTGGTAACCAACAGTTACGCTCTGCGGTAACGTTGGTGTTGCGAACGTCAATATGAAAGTGTGTGTTGGGACCAAGTTCCCACTCTTTCTGGTCATGATTCTTTTCACGTACGTGACCGGAATGCACTCCTCTTGGAAGTATGACAGTATGTCAGCCTCATTGTCATTGCGCAAGGCTGGGCACCTGATTACCCCCTTGCTGCAATTCAATGATGAGTGTGGTTTTACACACACAGTGAGGCCGGCAAAACTGGTGGTTCCAAGGAGGTTCTCCGCTTGTTGCTTTCGGAAAACCTCTATTAGGAGATCACCCGATCCCAAAGGCTTAACAGATTTGACATCGCCGGCAATGCCTTTGATGCCCTTTCGCAATATTAAGGGTGATAAACCTGCAGTGGTCTTGCCGCTCTGTGTAGAGGACATGACCAGAAACTGTGGGAATGTGTTTGTTGTACCGCTTTTTGTTTGTTGATTTGTGGTTGATTCCTTTTGGGGAGTTTTTTGATGTAGTTCATTTTGTTTGTTTTGGGAAGCCATCTTTAAGAGTTTATACTATTCGCTAGCTGTGCCCCCACCCACCTCGGAGCCCAACAGGGGGACACTCATGATGACATGGATATCCAGTGTCAAAGTGCCAGGGTTACACAGATAGTATACTCGGAAGGATATTTCGAACGAACATAATTCAAATCAAGCTTGCGACAGCACGCTCGTAAGATTGTACACCCACAAGCTCGATCAGAATCAAGACAATCCAAATTAAACTCACGATTGACCCTAAGCCACCGCCTTCTTGGAAATCTACGAACCAAGGGCTCGGCATGACCAGCCGATTGATAATACAGGGCCCATATTACCTCTCGTCTAACCGGAGTCTGAAGCCAAAGTAGTGTGTAGCAGTAAAAAAAGGAAGAAAAAAGAGCAAAACCTATTCAACCACCAGGACCTTCTTCCCCCGGATACGAGATGCAACCCACGGCAAACAGGTTGGCTCAAATTGGAGCTACTGTGAAAGCCTTCAGCTACACTGATATCACGCGGACGCACATCACACCCCCAAAAGTGGTGTGCATACGCGAGAGACCAGTGCACCCAGTCTCGGGACGTGGACCCAGCTTTCATGGAGAGCGTATGATTATTTGTATATATACATACACCATATAAGGCGAGATCAGGAAAATAAATCATACTAGGAAAGTACAATAAGACGCCTGGTCAAATTATAAATTATGAATTTTTTTCTTGTGTGAATTGTGGTATCATCATCATTCTAAATATGATGTGCTTGCTTCGTGTTTTAGGTCTGTAGTCTGTAATCTCTTGAGAATGCTTGATTCAGAGGGAGTTGAAAGACGACGGCGACAAAATCTTACAAGGAGAATATATACTAGTAAAGGTCCAAATTTTCTTATACATGTCGATGGATATGACAAACTCAAACGATTCGGATTTGCTATCCATGGGGCAATGTGTGGGTAAGTAAAATGCATACCTTTTATATCCGTTCAAACGTGTTGTTATTGCACGATACAAAAAGATTCAGCAATTTTCGTCTATTTTGAATATAAAGTTTAATGTACCATTGCAAATGTAACAGTAACTACATTTAATATTAATGCATGTTTTAGTTTTACAGATTTGAAAGCTATTTCTCCATCTTGGTTTGCTTAATTTTGACACTCCAATAAAACGAAGGTTACTAACTAAAGGTCATTGAGAGACTTCCTTTTACCTTTACTTAATATACCTACCCAAAACAAAACAGTAACCGTGTGCATAATAGACAACCAAACTAATTACTTGTATTCGGGAAGAGGGTGTTATTTTTACAGATTGCAGATACGATAGTAAGATGTATAGCCATAATCAAATTAGCGTTAGTCAACGATGGAAAATCACATTCAAAGCAATCTGACACAGGCAAATTGAAAGTGATGTATTTACCATTCAATAAGAATGCAACGTAAAAAAACAATGATGAATTAATTTCATTTATTGTAATGAAATATTATTGGGGGAATTTCAATAATTCATATTCGTATATTTTTCAGATATTCACGTCGAGTCCTTTGGCTTATGGTCGCAAGAACAAACAATAATCCACAAGTTGTTGCTTCTTATTTCCTGGATTATATGAAAGAAATAAAAGGTAAATTTACAAATTTACGTTTACCATATCAAGATAAAACGGACTTACATAAAACTCTACTTAATATGATCAGCAAAATGCAAACGTTAGTAGAACACACTAAAAATGGCGAGGAGTTATGAAGTTGCCAACTTCACAAAACGTACTACAGTACAATTTATACACTTGGCTATTAGATTCATAGCCGCATTACAAGTTCACTTTAGTTTTGAAAACCCGGCGCGCTTTCATCATTTTGGTTTTGCTTCGTAAATCTATTTTGATGAGTAATAATGAAATACATCGCAGTTTGGTCCGAAACTGTACAATATGTTTGCAAACTTAGTGCCATGAACATCAGACTTGTGGGTGAATTAAAATTAAGGTATGTCCCTCGATATATGTTTCAGTCTATGTTGCTAGTGATATCATGATGTGTGTACAAATTTAATAAACGTACCTGTTTGATGACTATTGTTTCCATAAACAGCTGCACATCGGTCGTAAGGCCATCGGAGCCTTTTTAATGTGCATATTTTTTAGAAAATTCACCATTTCCTTACACATGTTCTGCTTTTATTTCTCATATTTAGATTTGAATACAAGACTTTCGAGTCCTGAGTCGACCGACGTTTAAAACACGTACAAAACCTACCACATCAGTCTCTTGTTTTATAAAATGTCACACATCTGTAAATGTAATATAAGGCTTAGTGTTTCCCACAGCCCCGATTAGCATGGCGCCGCGCCGTGCCCTTTTTACCTGACGCCATGCCCCTATGACATAACGCCGTGCCCTGTTTGTCCCCAGTACACTTCTACTAAACTACCAAAATACCAGGTAGTGGCTTGATAATTAAGTAAACAAAAGAAGTGCGACCACTCCCTGACCCTCTGACCAACACCCCAGTGGCCCTAATTAGCAGCCTTGGGCTATTTCCACCTTGGCTTGTGGTGTCACTTTCAGGTCTGTGTATTACGTAAGCTGAAGTCAAGCAGCCGATCGGCAGCCTAGAAAACAATCAGCTGGCCTTTCAATAAGTTTTATGACTACAGCTAGTGAGCATTACTTCAAAAACAAATACTGCTTACAACTGTAAATGATTTACTCACGTTTTTAATGTTAAATAGGCCTATCTATATCGGATGGATGTCACAAGATTTGCAATCGTAATGGCCGCCATTTTGGGTGTATTGTAATAGTAGATCCGGAGGTATTGAATTTCAGGATTTTACTAATATTCACGTTTTTAAAAATGAAAACGGTATTATTTTTTTTAGAATTTCGGTGTGAATTTATTTTTAGAAAAGATATCTTAATAATAATAAAATTATTAATAGCAAAGTAATTAAAATAAATCAAATTAAAAAGAAATCAACTTTTTTCTCTATCAGATTAAATTGAAATATTTTGCATACTACTCTAACACTTATCTGTATTTTCTTAATTTAGTGCTTGTAAATTTAGAACATTATTTTAATTAATTGTCCATTATTATGAAACATGTTATCTTATTCAAATCAATACAGTATTTTTAATATTTAAATAAAGATATATATTAAAATAAAGGTAATTGGATTGAAATAAAGGAATACATTTTGAATTTTCCCATTCTTTTAATTAATATAAATGAAATTTAGATCTTTATTGTGAATCAATTATAGTCATGATCATATGATCTGCAGATTACAATTTTCAAAATCATTTTTTTCACTCAGAATAATTAAATAGATGTCCTGATATTACTTAGCAACAGAACCAGAATTAAATAAACAACAAGACAGTTTTAAAGATTTCCCATTGTATTGGAAGTTGTCAATATAACCTTTGTGCCCCTCTGATGGTTATTTATCGCGGTCAAGGTGCCTTTTTCAAAACCAAGCACCATGCCCTTTTTTTTCCTGTGGGAAACACTAAGGCTACATTATACGTGTTACGAATTACAGGAGTTCCGAGGTGTGTCAGAATGGATGCTGGCACAGAAAATGTAGTTATTGAGGACATCCAAAAGTCGTTTCGTTGGGAGGACGCAGATGACATGTCTGCTGAGAAAAGTGTAATTATCGGCTCTTCTTATTCTAACCAAGTAAGTTTTAATAGGGATACTATTAATCTGTATATGAATTCGACCAAATCCCTTTGTAATGGATCAATAAATGTAGCATTTTCCATCTGTTTATTTCCCTTGATTTAGTGGACATAGTATGTTAGGTTCGAGTTTGGGTTGAAATGATCGACGATGAAATGATTGTGAATTTTAGCGGATAGAGAGATGGTGGCGATGGGCTAGGCAGGGTGGATGTCAGTACTGGATGGACTTGTTCTTAAATCTGGAGATGACCGGTCATCTGTCAACAAGCAACGAGCTCCACTTGTAAGTCTGTCGCTCTACATTTTTATCTTAAATGCATTAAATCAATGTGTTCATACAGAAAACAATATTTTCATTACCTTAACAAAATAAAAGGTGATACTTAAGCTAAACAATTAAAAGCACCAGTATAATGCCACGGTATAAAGGACATTGCTTATGTTTCGGTTTGTAATGCTACCGTCTGATAAGTACGACCAGTGTTCCATTCCTTCATTATCTTTGTTTTGAATTTACAGGGAATGTGCGCGGTTTTGTTTTATGGATATTCTACAGAAAGAACTAGATAGGGTCAGGATGGAATGGAATCAACACCAGATCAGCCGAAACGACAACATTAGTGTTCCATGTGGCAAACCGGACATAATGTTTTATATGCCAAGTTTGTACGGTAATAATCATCGTTGCAACTCAGGCCTAATATATTCAGTATTTTGATCAGCTTTAGGAATAAATTATATCTAACAACGATACGAGTATATTGTTCGACCTTTTAGTCCAACACCATAAAATAATCAGTTCGAATTAATTTTTTTGCGTGGTGTTTTGTCTTTTCATCTGTAAAACATACTTGTTACAACTATTTTTGTTTAAGGGATATAGATGTTCCCCAACATATGACTGTTGATTATCATGTTTATCAAACTGGAGTTTATTATTATTTATGCAATACAGAACCAATTAAACGTCGTGTATATTCACTGTGGTGTTCTATTGTATTGGCATTAACTGGACTAAAACGTCATTCTTTATTTGCTGGGATATGATGTAACGAATATGAAGAGTGGAAATAAAGATGACAATGTCGGATAGCTAATGAAATTTGTATACTGTGGTCAAAAATATCTGTCAAGAACCTCTGATCATCTATTTTAGTGATAAAATAGTACTTTTCATTTCTGTATTCTTTAAAGGTACATTCGACTACAAAATGAGCGTCGACCAAACTGACATAGAGGCTATTCAACAGCAATGCCAGGTTCCCTTCTCTCTGGGCTGCCGGGAAGATGTACATAGGTTGTTATCCACCCACATGTCCGACATGAACCTTCGTCGTCCTTCAACCATTGAGGAAGCATTGAGCTTGTTTGAAAAGTTAGCAGGTCATTTTTAAGAGCAGAGAAACAAAAAATGTGAATCTTGGATTAAAAAAGAAACTAATCTATTTTGGCTTTGTTGATTTTTTATTGTCTCGTGAAATTAATATCAAATTTGTCACTTTGCCATTTTGTAAAATCAGGTGACATATTTTAAAGCCGTTTAAAGAGAAACTAAAGAGGAAAATGGTCATTCCAACTAGTGAATAAAATTTTCTTTAGCAGAATAAATGCACAATGACCAGAAATTAGTTTGTACCCCGAAGGGTATAGGTTCTAGTATGTATTATCTTGTAAATTGAACATGATCTGAATGTAAATGTAACGTTCTAATATGCTCACTGCACCTGAATACTTTCCAGGATTTATTGACGAGAAATACAATCGTATATTAACGTAAACATGTAATAACATGCATCGTGCACTGCTAGGTGATTACCTGTGCATCCATAGAATTAAGATAAGTTGACATGCATCGTTAAAATATAGATCACATGGAATAACATATTCCTTACAATGGTCAACACGACGAACATCTTCAATAGAAAAGAAATGTATGATATTGTTGAATCAGGTTGTCGTAACTAAAAAGATTCATATCATTAATGGAAACCTACCATCAATTAAGAAAGCAAATGCTGAAGATGACAAGGGGATATTTCTATATCTCCAGAACTAAATTATTATAATATAGCACATATCCTCATGATAAAATGGTATATTTTGATGGTAGACTAGGATAAACATCTGTTTGGACGTTCGTTGGATACCATGTGCATAAAGCTATATGATGTGTCGTACAACGATGAACAAAACCTCCAAAAACGGACAATTGAAAATATAAATCTAACAAGTGTGAGCTTTTCGTAGTAAAACAAATTCGGGGAAAACACCCTTAAGTACCTGTAAATGCATACGCAAATCTTGGTAAATAATGAAAGGTACATTCGGTATGGTTGACAATGTAAAAACATTCCTACATGTAATACTATATGTAAACGATCCTGATATTGACTATATGACATCAATCGTGCCACTGTGTATCGCATACAATGTCGTATTTGCTTCTAAACCAAATGAAACCCACCCCCCCAGGTCACCGACTTGACCATATCCCGAGCAAAGTCATCAGGATCTGAGTATCCTCTCCACAGGTTAAGGATAAGACCACAGGTGTGTGCCGATGGCAACCGTTTTATAGGACCAAAATCAACTTCCAGTTTCTTGGTTAATCCCAGAGGCGGTGGTGCTATTGCTCCTGTCCAGAAGGATAGAATGTCTTGAAAGGTTACTCCAGTGGTTCCTCCTTGAGAAGAAAATGCGAGAAAAATATGGAGCATAACACTTGTAATAAAACAAAGTTCTCTGTCTAGAGTACATTTGCATACAATAACGTTGATTCCCCACATATATGTATTTTACAGAGAACATGTCAAATCTGTTACATCTTACATTGTACCTGTATTTCTTGCAGTCAAATAATATGAATGATATTGCCAAGTATGAAGTATGTGTGTAGGTTTTACCTTCGGTATCAGCAAGGAATGCCTCCAAACAATAGACTGCAGTGTTCTCTTGTCTGCGGTCATTGGAGCCTTCTGGACTGTAATTTATTCTGTACATCTGTCTTAGTTTGACAAATGACAGCGGTTCTTCTGCAAAGACGAAGAGACTTTTCAACGTCTCTGGTGCCATCTGTACAGTTGTAAGGAACAATCCAACTTTATTCAGTCCTCTTTTAAACTGTTCCATTTCACTGTTGACACTGAAAAATATAAATGTTATAAATCTAGATGAGTATTTATGAATATCGTAATAATGTGTAATACATATCTCGGATATGAAGGGAAACGCATGTAACAAATGCTATTGACATTTTCGCTGAAACTGACCAAAATGTTTTTAAGAATGCGAAGGAACGTACTTGTAGAATATCTCATTTTTTATCAAGATTTCTATCAGGCGCGTCTTATCTTCGAAACTCCTAAAGTTGTGCACTGATAGACCATTCTCCACTGCCCATTCGGAAATCTTTCCAATCGCTTCTGAATATGTCGCCTGATCAGAAGCCTGCATTATCTGAGAAAAGAAACTTTATTGATAATAAAGCGTTTGTTTTTACACTTATATAACATCTATTTTAATTAAAGAAAAAAAATAAGTATTATGCCTGTGCATTTAAAGAACCACAATTACACGAAAGCAGTGTTTTCAATGGATGATCCTTCATCACGTAACCAGAATGTGTTCATGAGGATGTGTGTTTAATTACAGGAAAGCACATCAACTTCTAATTAGTAAAAATAAAATGATTACAATCAAATTTCTTAAATGTTGTCAAAGGAGATGAGTATCCATTGATATAACTGTCACAACATTCGCCTTAATTTACAGTATAAAAACGATAGTGTACCTGTTATTTGTTTAAACTTTAAGCAAATATGAATAATTTAACTTACGAATGTTAATTACAATGTGTTATGTGTTTTGTTGTAAATGGTTGTCTAAAAACATAGCTTCTAATGCTATTGTGTAGAGAAAAAACAAAACCACCAAAAATATACACAACCATTTGTCATGATCATAAGTGTGACATATGATTATAATACAGCAAGTTCTCAGTGTATCATTGTTTACCGTCTGGATATTCTGCCTCTGATCGGCATCAAGTATACACTCGTCAACTTTTGGAAGGTTTTCACAGTCACCAGTGACGAGAAGATTGAAAAGGGGTTCATTTAGGACGGGGATTCCCGGCCCTCCATGTAATAGGCTAAACGCCACCAGACTACCAGCTATTTCAAAGCTATTCTTGGATAGTTTGTCAAGGTCGTGTTGAAAAAACATATTTTCGCCATGACCATGAAAACAGTCGTTGACGACGTCTTTCATTAGGAGTCTACAAATACAAATATGTCCATAATAAATGAGTATCCCTAAGTTTCAATATACTTATGATTACTACGGTTTCGACTCTCCTTTAAGGGAACAACCAACTTAATGCAAAAAGACCTTCGAAATGGCCCCTGTGTAGACAAGATTGAACCCAAGATAGAATTTTAATCCGACCGCTGATTGGCTGGATAATTATGAATTTCAAAAGTAAAAATGTTTTCCAACAGGTAATTATTCCTAGATAACCATGATATGAATTTGGAAATTCAGATGGAGATTGAGGTCCAAAATATCAATTTTGATAATGAATAAGTAAAAACATTAGAATTTCAGGATTTTAGGAATATTCCTTTGTTTTAATAATGCATTACAAAACTTTAACAAACTTTAACACTGTGGTCTATGTAAAATTATTTAGTTGGTTGTTCTCTTTAAAGGTAGGTTTGCCCAACCAAATATGTATTTTTTTGTAAAATCCGATAAACGGAAGAAAAGGTGAAAAAACAAGTTAGAAATACCTCAATTTAATTTCTTAATGCGTATGAGATTGAACAAATGCGTCTTGAATACAAAATTAAAGGAAATCCTTGATTTATTACGATCGTCAGGCTGACAGGATTGTATGCAAATGAAGCTGCGATGGATTGTGTTGTCAAAGTTTCACGCATGCGCATTGTTACGCCCTAAAAGTAAACAAAATGGCTGAACGAAAGCGTGTGAGAAAAAACATGTATCAGAATCGGCATCAAAGAGTAGGATATTAGAATGGAATCGATAGCATCCTAGGATATCTCTAGGGAATGAAGCGCAAAGATGGCATGTAGCAATAGAAGAAACAGAAGCTGCATCTCAAGCGGAACTCGCCCGAATTCTGTTGGGTCGTGTTGCACGTGGTGAGTTAAATTTCAACACACATGCCAGCGCACATACGTTTGATGTACTAAGCTAGCGAGCGTATGTCAGTAACTTGAAGTGTTATAGATTATATGACATGTAGGGTATAAACAATCCAACGTACTCCGATTTGTTGTTGTTGTTTTTTAACTGAACATGCCGTGGCAAGACTGTCACTTTTTTTGCATGGTTCGGTTTGTGAATGTGGCTTCGTTTTGGGAAAAAAATACGTCATTGTTTATGTAAAGCTTGACTTCGCTCTATTTTTAGAGGAGTATTTTCGTGGTCAAGCTAAGCAATTGACCACCCATATTGTTCGCTGTATGCATCGAAAATGATCTGAAGATTATATCTATGAACAGGATAAATTTCGTAAACTTTATATTTCATTGGGCGAAACCTACCTTTAACAACTTATCCATCTGCAAAGGATATATTAACAAAAGTTCTAATATCGCTATATATTTTGAGTTTGATCAAAAAAAGCAATTACCGTAAAAACTCTCGTTTCGGACCTCCTAAATCTTCCCCTTCCTCTCCACTGAATGCGACTTTGAATTTTCTGCAAAAATTGAAATTATCTCTCCGGACAAAACGAAGGGTAGACTTTAGTATGTTTTCTCTGGAGACAAGTATCATTGATTCCTCTCCGGGTATAATTGTTTTATTGACCCACCACTTAAGAATACCGGTCAAGGTCAATTCTTCCCTAAAATTGAAAACAAAGTATTAAATATTTAGAATATTAACATATAATTTAAATGATGATATATCACTTACCATTATACCTCACCGATGAATGAATCACAGTCGTTAGTCGGTCGAGATACAGCTAGGTGCTAAAGTATTCGTAATTGTTATTTTTGCCCTATATATTCTATGTATTTATATTTTTTTTTTTGAATTTCTTTCTGATCTCACATATTAACGGATTTCAACCAAAGTCGGTGTAATTATAGAGGATTGTACTCAGGCCATCTTAGCATTACTGAACTTTTGTAACATATCAAAGTTATTCTCCTGTATTTAACTATTTAAGAGTATATTTAAAACCCCTAAGCACATACAGAGGTACATCTGCCGATCGTAGAAATGACATCAAAGAGTGTTAGCAGAAAATATCTAGTTTCAGCTTTACTTGACGGATATCCATACGGTTTTATTTATATTCCCAGAAAGGGATGATTTCTCCACATACTTGTACGTCAGTCAGCTATTTAACATCAAGAATGATTTTAAATCAAAAGTTTTATTTTCGAATAATCGTCTTAACTAAGGCCGTATAATTCCGATATCGTTGTTCAGAAGAAACTTATCACGAAATGTTACATCTGAAATACAAATGAAAAAATGAAAAAAAATGAAATGAAATGCATCTTTCTGCCATTTTGAAAATCGAAAAAAATGTCAGGTGTGCGAAATAACGCACCCTTACTCTACCAACAGTATAAGTTATGATTTTAACTAACCAATCACACACTCGTGAAAACAATATCAAATGCATTAAATTAATTTGATTTATTTCATCATAGCTTTAACTTGATACTTCATAAGAATTACTTACGGCCCTACATCTGTCTGGTCTGTATTTAATGTAACCGGATCAGCTACGTTTTGTAGTTCTAGGTCTGGTAATTCTTCCATGTCTGTAGATGTTCCTTCTATCGGCGGCAGTCGACGACGTTGCAATTCTTCCGTGTCTGTAGATGTTCCTTCTATTGGCGGCAGTCGACGACGTTGTAATGTCAGCCTATTCTGTATTATAAGACTCTTTCATATGTAGATATGAAGGATAGGGATATTCTACCCGAGGGTCACAAAATGTAGAAAAACCCGAGGCTTGCCGAGGGTTTTGCAACATTTTGTGATCCCAAGGGTAGAATATCCCTATCCTTCATATCCACTTATGAAAGAGTATTTTTCTTTCATACCTCGACGTTTTATTGCAATTTTACTACTATAATATCCCGCCATTTTGAAATAAATTCGAAGAAATCCGCGACTGGAAGTCAATTTTCCATACATGAAAGAAAAATTACGCGATATTTTCAACACAAATTCTGTTGTTTGCATCTTTTATAGTTAATCCAGTCATACTTGCGAAAAAATGTTAAAATTTTGCCGAGGAAAAAGAGATTTTGTTGATGCCGTGACGTCACGAGGCTTTATTGCATGGGTACATCTAGCCATGCAATACAACCTCAGGCGACATGAGTTTATTGCCCTAGACCAGCCAGTATTACACCCGTAGGTATGAAAGAAAATGGTATACACATATTTGTGCTATAACATTAATTAACTCTATAAACCAAGGATGAACATGCTTAATCAACATCTAATCTACCGCACGGTACAGACAAAAGTTCAACCCACAACATGATTCTGATCAAATGTAATTTTAAAACCGTTACAATATTGTTTTTTATTGACATTTTTTTGGAAGAGCTGTACCTTTTATGCGAGGGTGATAGATGACCATGAATTATATACTGAATACTTACTACCAAGTGGTAAGAGATACTTAGTCTATCTTATCGATATTATTCAGATAGAAAATTGATGTTTTTTCATACAAAACACTCATTGAAATCATTTCGCAAAAGTAAATGGAAAATACGTAAAATCTCACCCGAGGAACGTGAGGCTGTCGTCTAAAGCAGATAGTCGGTGTGTCAGTTTCATCAAAGTCATCAGATTCCTGTGGTCTGGACTTTTAAAGCAATAAACATGTTTTACAACAAGTATATTTCAATTA
Source organism: Argopecten irradians (assembly GCF_041381155.1). Classification (NCBI taxonomy): domain Eukaryota; kingdom Metazoa; phylum Mollusca; class Bivalvia; order Pectinida; family Pectinidae; genus Argopecten; species Argopecten irradians. The sequence continues at coordinate 51,139 of NW_027187716.1, read as the reverse complement.
ATCAAGTTTGACACACCAATCGTATTAAATTTTAAAATGCACAAAAATATATTGCAAAATCTCAATAAAATAGCAATATTTGACTCAGTATTGTCTGTATCAAAATAATATTTTTTTTATTTATTAATTACCTGTTCCTCAATTGGCATGTCTTCCTCGGCATGTCCTGTTTCATCATTTACCTGACAAAAATGGTTTACACATGCCAAATTGAATTTTTTCCTTCACGGATGACAATCCTAGACTATCGAGAATTTCATCCATGGTTACAATATAATTATTCTAAAAACAAACAAATTGACACTTTCCTCATTAAACTATTGGCCATCAAACTACGCTTCATAAATTCACTTATAAATGTTGAAGTTCACTTATAAATATTTTTCGCAATTTATAAACAATTAGTCGGGTAAACCACAATAAGCCGTGGAAGTGGTATGGAACCTACAAAATACATTTATAATACCTAGACTCTATATTCACCTCTCTTCAGAAAATGACGGTCCATCAAATGGTATCAAGCTGCGCATGTCAACAGTAACTTACAAGAGACGGAGCGACAGTGCGACAAAATCACCCCACCAATGCGACAAAATTACCCCGCCAATGCGACAGAATTTGTTGTCGCCCTGTCGCGTAATATTGTCGCATGATCGCGCTGTCGCTCTTTGCTTGGTGGAGTCGCCAATGCGACAGTGCAACATGGCCGATATCAGCCACCATAATACATACTTAAATCCACCTTTGTATTACCTTACCATTTTTTTTCAAATGTTTTGCCTACACAACCCCATCTAATACTATTGATGTAAATTTCTTGTAGTGACAAATGACAATTCATGTCTATGCTTAGTCACAAAGGATTAGGAGAGTAAAAGAGGTGCAGGGTTTGTTCCATAAAGATGTGATCAGTATACCTTAAAATTAGTCAAACAAAACATTTGAAATGATATCAATTCTTGCGACATGATTGTTGAGCCATAGTATCACAATAATAGTACAATTCATTACTCGTTTCACTATATTGAATTGGTGGAGTCTTACCACACGACGAAATACGATAGATGGGGTGTCGGTTTCTTCGACTTCCTCGGGATTTGCCTTGGTAGAAGATAAAATGATATCGAAATTAAATAATTATTAGCCAATAAAACCAACAAAGCAAATGCCGTCGAGTGCTAATGTTATGAAATGATAACAAAACATCTTAGCCCACAGAAATATTACAATGTTTGTGCAGACTGCTTATGTGGTATACGAGAACAGTTACTTTGTCATTAATTTTTATCATATTCTCGTTTCAACATTAATTGTCTTGGTTTGTCAATGAAAGGTAAACAATAGTTTTTAATACAACGCGTTTGTATTACTGCTATCCGGTTTACCATGATGTGTAGGACTTTGTAGGACTTGCTCTACAATGACATCTAGTGGTGACCTCTTAAACCATTCCATTTATAAACTTCCATTCATAAAATCCCTAATTATAGAATAATATTCCTTTTGACCTATCAAAACGTTGCATTCCCTTTTCTGCAGTATGCAGTCATGGGATGCTTGCCTTATGATTGGTGGAATTCACACAGCCTCTGTAGAATATACACACACATACTCCCTGACTGCACAGTGTCTACATGTGTATACATGTATATACAATCTACATCTGGTTGTGACGCCTTTGTCTAACGTACATAAACTATTAATGATAATACAAATTGGAATTACTATATAAGACTTATAGACCTCAGAGTTAAAAAGTAAACAGTTCAGAGCTACTTTCTGTGTACATTATAATAATGCTTTAAAATTATTATTGATAAGGCTGCCCTTATGTGTGCATGGTTTTACATACATAAGTGTCCAGCATGAGTCAAGGGTGTAGGACAAAAGTTCCTTCTTTTTATTGAATATAAGACTTAAATGTTTTCTTTATTTCAAAATTGTTTATTTTATGTAGGGATGACAATACAATACAAATTGGAGTTACTTTCTAAGGCTTATAGACCTCAGAGTTAAAAGTAAACTATTTAGAGTTTGTCTTTTTCTGTGTAGTAATGTTTTAAAATGATTATTGATACGGCTGCCCTCATGTGTGCATTGTTTCACTATACATACATAACTGTGCAACACAAGAGTCAAGAGTGTAGGACATAAACTCATTTTTAATGAATATAAGACTTTAATACTTTCTTTATTTTGAAGTTGTTTAATTTAAGTAGGAATTTTAATTAAGAAGAATGTCAAACAAAACATACACATTAGTTGAATAATCTTGATATTAATATATTGTTATCAAAGTCGGTCACCAGACATTAGACAGCTGATCGATAGATATGCAAAGCCTTCAATTAAGCTTAATTTTCCAGGACATACAGTATCTGTTTTCTTGGAATACTACTTTGAGTATTTTGATTCATTATTTCTAGTACAAAATATAACATCTTACCGTTTGTTCATGATCACTTTCTTCGATGTTCTGATCGATATTCTCCTGGTCGCTACCATCGCTCTAGAATATTATAAGTATTAGAAATTAGCTACAACTATGTAAATCTCTGTTAGATTAAGGTACTAATATGTAAATCTCTGTTAGATTAAGGTACTAATATGTAAATCTCTGTTAGATTAAGGTACTAATATGTAAATCTCTGTTAGATTAAGGTACTAATATGTAAAACTCTGTTAGATTAAGGTACTAATATGTAAATCTCTGTTAGATTAAGGTACTAATATGTAAAACTCTGTTAGATTAAGGTACTAATATGTAAATTGTTAGATTAAGGTACTAATATGTAATCTTGATAAGTAAGTAAATTTGATTAAGGTACTAATATGTAAAACTCTGTTAGATTAAGGTACTAATATGTATTAATATACTTTGTTGATTAAGGTACTAATATGTAAAACTCTGTTAGATTAAGGTACTAATATGTAAATAATACTAAATGTAAAACTCTGTTAGATTAAGGTACTAATATGTAAATATCTGTTAGATTAAGGTACTAATATGTAAAACTCTGTTAGATTAAGGTACTAATATGTAAAACTCTGTTAGATTAAGGTACTAATATGTAAAACTCTGTTAGATTAAGGTACTAATATGTAAAACTCTGTTAGATTAAGGTACTAATATGTAAAACTCTGTTAGATTAAGGTACTAATATGTAAAACTCTGTTAGATTAAGGTACTAATATGTAAAACTCTGTTAGATTAAGGTACTAAATGTAAATCTGTTAGATTAAGTATATATTACTGTTAGATTAAGGTACTAATATGTAAAACTCTGTTAGATTAAGTATAGTAAATCTTTAATAATAGTAAAACTCTGTTAGATTAAGGTACTAATATGTAAAACTCTGTTAGATTAAGGTACTAATATGTAAAACTCTGTTAGATTAAGGTACTAATATGTAAATATCTGTTGGATTAAGGTACTAATATGTAAAACTCTGTTAGATTAAGGTACTAATATGTAAAACTCTGTTAGATTAAGGTACTAATATGTAAAACTCTGTTAGATTAAGGTACTAATATGTAAAACTCTGTTAGATTAAGGTACTAATATGTAAAACTCTGTTAGATTAAGGTACTAATATGTAAAACTCTGTTAGATTAAGGTACTAATATGTAAAACTCTGTTAGATTAAGGTACTGATATGTAAATATCTGTTGGATTAAGGTACTAATATGTAAAACTCTGTTAGATTAAGGTACTAATATGTAAAACTCTGTTAGATTAAGGTACTAATATGTAAAACTCTGTTAGATTAAGGTACTAATATGTAAAACTCTGTTATATTAAGGTACTAATATGTAAATCTCTGTTAGATTAAGGTACTAATATGTAAATCTCTGTTAGATTAAGGTACTAATATGTAAATCTCTGTTAGATTCAGGTAAAAATATGTAAAACTCTGTTAGATTAAGGTACTAATATGTAAATATATGTTGGATTATCAGTAGATGCACAGACAACAAAGAATTCAAATTTTTTGGATTTCTGGTCACAGCTTTAATTAATATCTACATTTGGCGGCACGGTCTGTCAATAGACCATAATGGCACGCCATCAAACAAATTCAATCAAAATTTCAACACAAATTAATTGATAGATTCTGGGAAACAGTAATCCACCAATTAACATGGCCGCCGGTCCATCAATAGACCATAATGGCAAGCCATCAATCAAATAAATTGATTGATTCTGGGAAACCCTTCTCAATCAATTAAACAATAAATTCAATCAATCAATCAATCAATCAGATGACAATAATGATCAGTGATACTGGGAAACAGATATCAACTGATTCACGTCAGTCGTCAATATAAACAGCATATATAATCAATATGATATCAATCAGTCAATATAAATCAATAGTTTGTACCGTGAAATCTGCAACGTCAGAAAATGCAGGAACATTCTGCCACTCAAACAAAGTCCAAAGAGTTGTGGAAAAGTCTTTCGTTAAAACTTGACTTGAACCATTGGAAAATGCAGAAAACATTCTGCCACTCAAACAAAGTCCAATCAGTTATGGAAAAGTCTTTCGTTAAAACTTGACTTGTACCATTGGCAAGGTCCAGGAGCTGTGACGATCCTGGCTGAAATACAAAGAAACAAACCAACAGCAGAAAACAAACAATGGGAGGGATTTTAGGGAGGGTGAAGAAATTGAGTGTTCAAACCCAATTATTTTTTCACATAAACTTAGCCTCTTTCAAAGCTGTCCTTGTACCAAAATGTCTTCAATTAAAAAGGGGGGATAACTCTCCAGCAATTCTGACATAATTTGTTTTTAGGTAACACGCTACCAAATCAGCAGGTGCCCTCCGATAACCGCACTATATGGTTTATTGCCATAAGTGCTATTATCAGTAGATGCACAGACAACAAAGAATTCAAATTTTTTGGATTTCTGGTCACAGCTTTAATTAATATCTACATTTGGCGGCACGGTCTGTCAATAGACCATAATGGCACGCCATCAAACAAATTCAATCAAAATTTCAACACAAATTAATTGATAGATTCTGGGAAACAGTAATCCACCAATTAACATGGCCGCCGGTCCATCAATAGACCATAATGGCAAGCCATCAATCAAATAAATTGATTGATTCTGGGAAACCCTTCTCAATCAATTAAACAATAAATTCAATCAATCAATCAATCAATCAGATGACAATAATGATCAGTGATACTGGGAAACAGATATCAACTGATTCACGTCAGTCGTCAATATAAACAGCATATATAATCAATATGATATCAATCAGTCAATATAAATCAATAGTTTGTACCGTGAAATCTGCCAAAAGAACATGCACCAAAGGTGGCATGTTCACAGCCATACGAAAACCCAATTGAGACGGCGAACATTTCACGGTACAATGCTGTGACCAAGAAATCCTTCATCATTCATAGCATAGTTGACTTAATTATTTGGAAAGAATTTATTACTTGACGTTCGGAAGCTTTCCAATGCACCTTGCAAGGTGTTGAGAAACATATCATTCCCCAAAGGAGAGAGGTGAACGCCATCCTGATTAAAAAATTGTTCTTCAAGTTTCAAGTCAGGGTAATGTACAACTGCTCCCCCATGTCGAATTATATGACATGAAATTGCACTATTCCATCTCTTCCTAACTTTTTCCAGTGAGACATGGTTTTGCTCCCCCCTCCAAATTCTTCTGGGCAGAATATGTGACCAAACTATCAATGTCCCTGGGAACTCCAACATTAGAAAATCCATTAGATTCCTCAATTGAATCCGGATATGGCCTACCCCTGTGGTACCTATGTCATTACCCCCACAGTGTATTACTAGCATTGAAGGGGGGTCATCTTCAAAAGTTCTGATGTGTCTAAGTTTCCTTCTGACATCTGATATGACCATACCTCCTTTGAATTGCCACCATAATGACAATCCTATACGAGACAGCCCAAGGTGAACCCCTCCTGGGCATGTTCGACTGTGTATGAAGGCATGTTTAATGATGGATGATCCTAGGATCCAAACATTTCCAGGTGTACCTACAATTCTTAAAACGCAAATTAGCGTTTGGAAATTAATCTACGAGTCGGTATTCTTATGTAACTCTTATAAGCACTTGATTTCCACCTGCCACATTCCATAATAGCTTCAGTAGACATGTTACATAGGGATGCAGTTGTGGTTGCACCAATTCTGAAGGAATGTGCTTTGTAGTACCTACTGTTGTAGCCTAAAAGAGTGCATGCTTTTGTAAGGATACTAGAAAATTGATATCTTGTTAAAACTCTACCACCAAAATGACATAGTAATGGACCCTGAACCCTAGGTCGAACTGCCATATATCTGCGAAGGTTACCAACTGGACAATAAATGGTATCGTTACTTGGCAGCTCGATGATAGTACCTTTGCTATATTGGTCAGTCTTTGAAGAAGATAGGTGTATTGTAGCAGCATTTTCTTGAAGTGTCACTTGTGAAAATGTGATAACCCTGAACGCCATGTCTTTACTACTGACTGTGATTTCACCTACCCGGAAAAAACCATAAAATGCTAATGAATATGCACAACTAAACAATGCAACCTCATACTGAGAGCTACAAATTCTGGGGAGTACCTTAATAATACTAGCTAAAAGGTCTACTGTTATGGGTAATCTGGTGTCACCACCCTCATCGCTGTCTCTCCTAATTCCCTCTAACAGTTTTTTAACAATAAATTGTTGAGTAGGATCCTCATGACCACCTAGCTTGAAATTAAAACTCAAACCAGCCAAATAGGTTTTCACTGTAGAGTGTGAGTAGCCTTTAACAGACATATAGGCAATATATCTCATTACTTGTTGTGTGGGAGGGGCCAGGATAAATCTAAGGACAAATCTTCCTGAAACTGTCGAAAACTGTTCATGGCCACTGTGTATGACCCAGATGTGTTTTTCGAAACCGATAGCTGAATTAATCTGTTGACCTCACTGTCAAGAGTGTCGACATGAACCCTTCCGGTACCCTTGCTGGCTCCCGATTTGCCCAAGGCCGGATTTCTCGAAACCTTGAAAACTGAAAACGAGACAATGAATCTGCTGCAGAGTTACGTGCCCCTGCTACATGAGTGGCCCTAAAATGAATGCTGTTGTGCATACAGTGAATTAAAAATGGTCTCAACAAAGACATAACCCTTTGTGACTTTGATGTTTTGTTGTTTAATATAGTTACTAAGCTAATATTGTCTACATAAAAATTAATTTTCTTAGACCTGAACTCAGAAGACCAAACTTGAACTGCCAAAACTATTGGCACCAATTCTAAAAAGGTTATGTCTCTCATGATGGATTTTCCCTGCCAACCACTTGGCCACCTAAAAGCTATCCAATTACTTCCCCAACAGGCACCACAACCTAATTCCCAGTTCCCTGCACTATCTGTATACAGACCTAAATCCACACTACTGCTCCAAGAACTCTCCACAAAGTAACAGGACCCGTTGAAATCTTTTAAAAATAACAACCACATTTCTAAGTCTGCTCTAATTTCCTCGGATATTCTTACTTTATAAAAAGGTTTTTGTATGCCTGCCATTGCATCAAACACACGCCGTGTAAAGGCCCTAGCTATTGGTATAGCATTTGCACAAAAAGACATAATCCCAGCAAGAGACTGTAATTCCTGTAATTTTACTTTCTTACCCTTATCCAACACTTTCAAAATTTCTGACCTGAGTAATACAACTTTCTCCCGAGGTACCCTGACTACCATTTTAATAGTGTCAATTTCAAGACCCAAAAACACCAAAACTGTAGTTGGACCTTCGGATTTTTCCTCAGCTATGGGTATACCCATTTCATTGCAAGTTTCTCGAAAAACAGACATGAGCCTAGCACAAGTATCACATTTTTCCTTTCCAGCAAATATAAAATCATCCAAATAATGATCTAGACTTTGCTCACCAGACTTCTCCTTGACTACCCATTCAATAAATGTTGAAAACTTTTCAAATAGACTACATGAAACTGAGCACCCCATAGGTAAACACTTATCAACAAAGTACATGTCTTGAAACTTAAATCCTAGTAATGGAAAATCCGCCGGATGGATTGGAAGGAGACGGAATGCAGATTTAATATCCATTTTACCCAACAAAGTCCCTTTTCCCAACTCTGCTATCATCTGAACTACTTTATCAAATGACGAATACTTGACAGAAACTGTATCGGGATCAATATTACTATTTATACTATTACCTGAAGGCCATGACAGGTGAGTAATTAACCGCCATTTTCCATCTTTTTTGGGAACTAAGCCTATAGGGGACCCCATCCACTGTGCCATTGGTTTTTCTGCAAAAGGGCCTGCTACTCTACCTAATTCAACTTCCTGCATTATTTTCTGGTAAGTTTGTGTTGGATATAAGGAGGCTGATTTCAAATTTCTGGATTCTCTAGGGATCCTAGGGCCTAGATATTGAATTCTAAAACCGTTTTTAAAACCCTCGAGAAGCTGTGTCCCTACTGCTGCCTGTGGGTACTTAGCCACCCAGTGACTAAGAGTGGTGATTTTTATTGGTGTCTTTCCCAATGTCCACACCTGTTTGCAATCCTTGCTTGTTTCCCTGTCTTTGGTGTTTTGTATTGTTTGTTTTTCGAAAAGAGTATGGGTTGTTGGAATTCCCTTTGAAACAATTCATACTAGCATGCCCCCCACTACACTTGATACATTTATGAGAGTAGCTGCAGTTAGGGCGTGTACAATTTCCTTTATAATTGTAGTCAAAACATTTTAAGGTGTTCGAATTTTGAGTTTGTGTCTGAGATAGGGAGACCCGCTGTGGCTGCATATATAACAGGTATAATTCATTGTCAATTATGCCCCATGCCCCTTGGGGATTGAGAGCTTTCCTTAACCTGTATTGCTCGTCATATTTTATCCAGTCCATGCCACCACATCTCAGAGCCCCCAGGCGAACAACCTGCATATATTTTAACAAGCCATGCAACTGTTCTGGATGTACTGCTGTATAGATGCTGATATATATAATAAATGCATCTGTCCATTTACTGATGTCCGAAATCTTAGGGTATTGGTTTTTTGGTTTGATAAGAAGCTCCCCATCAACAAGAGATATTCTATGAGCCTGATGTGAATCTCCCATTGAGTTGGACAACAATTGTGAGAGTTCAACATACTCTCCATTAGTAATCTTTAGTTTCACTGAAGCGGATACATGCAAGCCTAAAATATTATTCACGCTTGCAATAGGGGTTGGCATTACACCAAAGGACATACCCTGGTCTTGTAATACAGGAGGTGGGGCTGCTACCGGTAGCTCAGGTGGCGTAGATCTAGATTGGTCGGTTCCACTCCCGGCTGCAGGTCCTGTATTTGTCCTATGGTTAGGCATCGCCGACTCAGCTTCTACAGGATTTGTCCTATGGTTAGGCATCGCCGACTCAGCTTCTACAGGCACTGTTGCTCCTCCTGCCCTCTTTCGTCTCTTCGCTCTAGTATACATGATAGCTATAGGAGTGGACGGCTTACTAAGTATGCATTCATGCATAAAGAAAAAAACGAAACGTGTGAGTAGAACACCTTTAAAATATTTTCCATAATTATAAGGTAATAATGTTGTACAAGTACTAAAATACTGTTTTGCTTCGTAATTGTGAAATCAAAAAAAAAATCTCTCATATTACAAAATTACAAGTAATGTTAAATTTTACCGTAACGTTCCTGTACGTGTACAGAAAACGGTTCACATTGGGACGTCGACTTGACCGAAATATATAGGTCATGACCGCTTAGGTAAACTCGTCCCAACAGGGAATCTCGCCCCGAGTGAGTAAAGTGAATCAATACGATCGCAATCGTCTCCAAAGAGGTGCAAGATTAACGATTAAAATTATATGTTCAATGTCTAAAGTGAGCCGATCACATTATATACAAAATTAATGCTAGCCTATGTTTATATGCGATATCGACAAGAAAGTAGAACTCGACCCAAGTTCGGCCTCGTCAAAAATATTCCGAGTCGAATATCATAAGATAGATTCTATAATGAAACGAATTCAAAATAATGAAAGTATTTCGATGCATTCATTATGTATCACAAAAACAAAAAAAAAAACAAAAAAACAATTAATGCCTTTACTTTTAAATATACTTTAACTTGGCCAAACTATCGACAATGCCGGCGCCATGCCGGAATATGAAGTCAGTGACAGGGAAATAAATCCATTCCCATCTAACGGAATATGTTTGAGAAAATAATCCGAAATCAGATCAAAAACATACATCAGGTATCAAACAAAAGAAATGCATCGAAAACTTGAAGAAATTGAGTGTTCAAACCCAATTATTTTTTCACATAAACTTAGCCTCTTTCAAAGCTGTCCTTGTACCAAAATGTCTTCAATTAAAAAGGGGGGATAACTCTCCAGCAATTCTGACATAATTTGTGTTTAGGTAACACGCTACCAAATCAGCAGGTGCCCTCCGATAACCGCACTATATGGTTTATTGCCATAAGTGCTATTAAGGTACTAATATGTAAAACTCTGTTAGATTAAGGTACTAATATGTAAATCTCTGTTAGATTAAGGTAAAAATATGTAAAACTCTGTTAGATTAAGGTACTAATATGTAAATATCTGTTGGATTAAGGTACTAATATGTAAAACTCTGTTAGATTAAGGTACTAATATGTAAAACTCTGTTAGATTAAGGTACTAATATGTAAAACTCTGTTAGATTAAGGTACTAATATGTAAAACTCTGTTAGATTAAGGTACTAATATGTAAAACTCTGTTAGATTAAGGTACTAATATGTAAAACTCTGTTAGATTAAGGTAAAAATATGTAAAACTCTGTTAGATTAAGGTACTAATATGTAAATATCTGTTGGATTAAGGTAGTAATATGCAAAACTCTGTTAGATTAAGGTACTAATATGTAAATATCTGTTAGATTAAGGTAAAAATATGTAAAACTCTGTTAGATTAAGGTACTAATATGTAAATATCTGTTGGATTAAGGTACTAATATGTAAATCTCTGTTAGATTAAGGTACTAATATGTAAATCTCTGTTAGATTAAGGTACTAATATGTAAATCTCTGTTAGATTAAGGTACTAATATGTAAATCTCTGTTAGATTAAGGTACTAATATGTAAAACTCTGTTAGATTAAGGTACTAATATGTAAAACTCTGTTAGATTAAGGTACTAATATGTAAAACTCTGTTAGATTAAGGTACTAATATGTAAAACTCTGTTAGATTAAGGTACTAATATGTAAATATCTGTTGGATTAAGGTACTAATATGTAAAACTCTGTTAGATTAAGGTACTAATATGTAAAACTCTGTTAGATTAAGGTACTAATATGTAAATATCTGTTGGATTAAGGTACTAATATGTAAAACTCTGTTAGATTAAGGTACTAATATGTAAATTTCTGTTAGATTAAGGTAAAAATATGTAAAACTCTGTTAGATTAAGGTACTAATATGTAAATATCTGTTGGATTAAGGTACTAATATGTAAATCTCTGTTAGATTAAGGTACTAATATGTAAATCTCTGTTAGATTAAGGTACTAATATGTAAATCTCTGTTAGATTAAGGTACTAATATGTAAATCTCTGTTAGATTAAGGTACTAATATGTAAAACTCTGTTAGATTAAGGTACTAATATGTAAATATCTGTTGGATTAAGGTACTAATATGTAAAACTCTGTTAGATTAAGGTACTAATATGTAAAACTCTGTTAGATTAAGGTACTAATATGTAAAACTCTGTTAGATTAAGGTACTAATATGTAAATCTCTGTTAGATTAAGGTACTAATATGTAAAACTCTGTTAGATTAAGGTACTAATATGTAAAACTCTGTTAGATTAAGGTACTAATATGTAAAACTCTGTTAGATTAAGGTACTAATATGTAAAACTCTGTTAGATTAAGGTACTAATATGTAAAACTCTGTTAGATTAAGGTACTAATATGTAAAACTCTGTTAGATTAAGGTACTAATATGTAAAACTCTGTTAGATTAAGGTACTAATATGTAAAACTCTGTTAGATTAAGGTACTAATATGTAAAACTCTGTTAGATTAAGGTACTAATATGTAAAACTCTGTTAGATTAAGGTACTAATATGTAAATATCTGTTGGATTAAGGTACTAATATGTAAAACTCTGTTAGATTAAGGTACTAATATGTAAAACTCTGTTAGATTAAGGTACTAATATGTAAAACTCTGTTAGATTAAGGTACTAATATGTAAAACTCTGTTAGATTAAGGTACTAATATGTAAAACTCTGTTAGATTAAGGTACTAATATGTAAAACTCTGTTAGATTAAGGTACTAATATGTAAATCTCTTTTGATATTCCATAGAAAATTGTACATATCATGCAACATGACTTTGATTCTTTCAATTCGTGCGTTGCAACTGATACAATCCATTTGACACATTTTTGCAAGAATTGTAACTGGTAAATAAAATTGTACAAACCTTTTCTTTTGTATGCAGGTAAAGACGTATAGGGTTCGTTTTTAGGTCGTCAATGAACGCTCCGAAAGAATGTTCACCTGACTTCATACCTTCTTCTACTCTTTTACCTGTGAACGTCGCAAGGAAGTATTCTAAATGATTTAGGGAAAGATTTGATGATGCATTATGTCCACCAGGAAAATATCTTCGTGCGGCCATATCGGTCACATCGGCTAAAGTAGCAGATCTGGTCACATCTATCTCAAGTTTCCCTCCTCCCCTATTTCCTTGCACTAATTTATATATTTTTTTGTGGAAATGTTTCCAGCCGAATTGTATACGTCTAGTATCTTTTTTGCCTCTTTTTGTCGACATCAGTCCCTAAAAAGAAATAAAATAACCCAAGAAGGTAACTATTTCTTTGAAGTGAATAAATTTGTAAGCAAGACCTTATAATTACTTTCGTTTTAAAATATAACGAAACAACAGTTAGTTTCAATCATATTACACAGTTTCAATCATATTACACATTGCATTTGTGTAATAATATACATTAAGGTAATAATATATATTAAATGATCTGTGTTATTACTCTAATCATTGGGTGGTATTTATATGCTCAAAAGACACCGTGGCATGAAATTATAGAAAAGGCTTCAGTTTTAATTTGATAAATTTCTTCATGAGTTTTGAAAATCTCAAACTTTTTCATAATTTTCTTTGGTATAGAAACTGGAATTTTGTGCTGAGATGTATTATAAATGTACAGTGTATTATATGCAAATCTCTGGCACCTAAGCCAGATATTATTACATATATTATTATATATATATAAACATTTCCTGAAGAACACCTATATATATATATATAAACATCTCCTGAAGCGGCAGCTGGGAAAACGGTAGAGATCGATGGTAGATTTGTTTAAGTTTTGTTTTTTCTATATATATATATATATATATATATATATATATATATTATATATTATAGTAATTTAAGGAGGTTCTAATGGAAACATACAGACGATATTGTAAAGTGGTTTCTGAACGCACAACATTCAAAGGAATGAGCTAAAATTGAGCATTGAAAACGATGCAATTTACCAACCGTTTGTCTCTTTCCCCTCTTGCTTTGAAACTCCTTGAACCGTTTTACTATGGGAGAGTCTGTTTCTGAAATTTGATTCAACAAAATCTTATTGGAAGCAATTGTGGTATTTAACAAGTAAAACGAAATTAAGTTTTGAATTGATTCTGTTCGCATGCCATATACAGGTTTTCAACATAAAGCGTAACTAAAAATGCCATCATTCGGATAAATGTAGTAGTGTAATTTTACTATTTTTATTTTCTATATGTTATACTTTAGTACGCGTTCGCGTGTGGTCCGTATAGCGATATTCGCGGGTCGTAGATACGCAATGCGACAAGATCGTTGGCGCGCGCGCGGAAAAGGCACGTGTGAGTGAGAGCGATGAGTTATGTGAATGTGACGTAACTTGTATGCCAATCATATTTGTATCCTTATATGGTATTGGTCTATTGTCTACGTCGTGAGTGAATGTTTGGTAGTTTATTTGGGGTACTGGTCACTTGGGGTTTGGACGGCCAAGCGGCATCATGGATATTTAGATGAACTAATTGCAGACGCATAGGAAATTAACTAAATAAATAATTGGTATTTATATGAATAAATTGGTAGGTAGCCCGACAATAGCATTGGTGTCTTCCTTGTGGACAAAACCTATAGTTACTACATAAATTTTATCCAAATCTGTAAATATCTTAATTTTGATCTGTATATGACACCTTTGTATCAAGAGTGATTGAAAATATATTCAATATATAAATTCTGAAAATCAGCAGTCCGTTCCGTGGTGCCTTGATTTTATTGTCATGGCAAATTGAAAACTAGAAATATGTCTGTTAGACATTCAGTGCTCGCTAAATACTTCCTAACCTTAATTTCCGCTATGAAATCATCCTCTGCAACAGGTGTACGTATACGTAGCACTTTATCCTTGGGATTATTGCAAGGAGATGGTTTACGCCCTTTGTGCATTGTAATAAATTCTGTCCTTTACTTCATCAGAACTTTAAATGTGAAATTACTTTGAAGTTCTTTGTTACATAAAAGTGTGTTTATTATAATTTTGATATTGATACGATAAACTTGTTTCGCTGTTCAAAATAGTTGTCCGCTAGAACACCGTCCAGTCTCTGTGCACGTGGTGACTTTCTGGTGTACATAAGATCTAGAGCTCAGACATTCAGACTGATATTTCATAATGTGTTTTTTATTCTGTTTCTCTAACGCAAAGCTGTGTAATTTTATAAATATTAATAAGAAGCAAGTGCGGTCTATTGCCACAGGGCTTATTAAGCGATAGTGCAACGTACACCTAGGACCTAGGATAATGTGAAATAAATTAAATATGTGGCCGGTACTATAAATTATCCGTTTCAACTTGAATTGCATTGTAATGTTCCGGAAGTTTCCAAAGTCGATCAGATGCTTAGAATATCGTGACCGATGCAAGAGTTTGTATGATACGCCGCTTGAAGTTTACACAGAATAAATGCGTTTAGCACTGAGTATAGTCATTAGATTATCGCTGACAAGTATATCTTAATATATGTTTTTGAACTAAATCATGGCGAAATCTATTAAACGCTATTAGACACTGACTTCCGGTATCGCGTGCGCAGTTGGAATCTGCGCATAGCGGATGTACACAGACTCTACACACGACAAGGAAAATAATAGTACGAGTACACTCGCACTAAAAACAATAGCCTACATCAGCACCAACATTTAAACCTGTACAGTAACAGCTGAAACAAACAGCGATTGATAATTTGCCTTTTCATTATTTATACAAACCTTTTGATAAAGTGTCTCGACACCTTTCCCTGAGACGCACTCTATCCCCAATGCTTGTGAGACCAAGGGCGACGAAATCTTCGTCCGTCATTTTTAAAATTTCAGACGGAGTTATCTGTGAATGTCAAATACTTGATTTTAATGAATGACTAAACGATCAATATAAGAAAAATCATCAGTTTCTCTGGCTATTACAATGTCATGTTTTATTCGTGATATTATTTTTGCAAGAACTGTTGGGTTCACTTGTGATCCAAACTGGCGAGGAAATAGCATGAATTAAGGTGAATCTGTATTTAATATCTTATCTATGTCTTAGACAATCTATCTTACAGATCCGATATAACTGGCGAAACACGTGTATACCCCAAATGAGGCCTCGCTATTTAAAGCATGCGCCTTATTTTCATGACTTGTACTACAAATCTACTTTGAGTCACCTAAACTAGGTCATCGTCTGCAGCTACACACCGACCGGTTTTTAAAAACACTCAAATACAGTGTAATACAGGAAAATGCATCACAAAAATCCCATTTCTACTTGAGAACTGCAAAAATATCAAGTAATGATTGTAATAATATGAACAGGTTGGTGACATGTTTATCGTTTGGTGATCTGACTTTCTATCAATAGCGGAAGCACGCATCGGTGATGGGTCCAACACCCACCTACAAAAAAATGTATCTTAATACCCCTGCTCGATTCGTTCTGAAGAGCGGCTAACGACGTACGCCGGTCACGCGACCAGGCGACATAACCGGCGTATTCCATCATGGCGGACATTTTTTCGCAGCTTTATGCTTAGGTCACAATGATCGGCCGGTTTGTCACACATCATTAACATAAAAAGGAGGTCGTGCGGTAATAGTACGGCGTCTGTTTCGAAAGAGAGTTGTTTTGGGACCGACGAGGCAATGAATATCGACCGAACACATAATGCTAATCGGGCGATTATCATATGGTGTCCGGACGATAACCGGCCTTTTCAAATGAACATCCTACAAATATCGCTCAAATATCCTACAGACTTGTACAGCAAACGATGTCTGCGATGTGATTATTGCTCGATTCCCGGCCGGATAGCGGTCGATGTGTGAACTTTATGTGGCCGATTATGAAAATCTATGGAACATCGGGGTAATTTTAACTTTTGGGTTAAAACTCTTCGGGCACCTCCCCGATGCTACCAAAGATCCCCGGCCACCGGCCGATCATGTCTGGTGTCCGGCCGGGAACCAGACCAAAATGACAAAAAACCATGCCGGAAGTACACCTTAAGCCTAATCGGAAGGAGAATGACTAAACACCATGCCGGGAATACATTCTAATCCTAATCGGAAGGGCGGGCTGTGACCAAAGCATTAGCCTCAGGCGACATGAGTGTACGTATTGCCTTAGACCAGCTAGTATTACACGTGTAGGTATGATCTATATTCTGAAGTTACAGTCTGAATAACACGTGTTTGACGAAAAGTCACCCGCAAAAACGATTCATTAGAACTTTTAAAGTGATGTTTTCGAAAGAGTAAAACTTCAGAATAAACCTTCGCGGCACCGGTGCTCTTTTTCTTCGAATCGAGTGACTTAGCCGCCTCGCCGGGTAGCGGCGAGCGTCCGCTCTTGACGAATCGAGCACATGGATCTGGGAATTAGTTACAAGTTATATAATCGTGGACTCACCAGTCCATCATTATATAATCTGTAACTCATTCTCAGATTCCTGTGGTAATCAAACAGGGGTAATAAAACCACTACTTGGCTCAGCCATTAGGAAGAAAAAAACAATACTTACAGTGTTTTCTCTGCATACTTCAGAGAGGTGGGATAAACCCAAATCATCTAAAATGTCGTCCATCCTGTGTTAATATATCACAAAATATATTTACAAAAAACTCATTCATTCAACATAGAATACTGTTTATTTCTGGTAGTAAAACAAGCTAAAGGTTATAACTTTACAGACCACACACCACATTTGAATACAAAACTTCCGGAAAGGGAAGGGGTATTCATTTTATTTATTTTTATATGGTATATTACTCATTTAATGTAGAATATGAATTTAATGACATTTGATTTAGACCTTATACCTAATATTGGTCTGTGGACACTCTGGTGAGTCTAAAATGTAAAAGATATAAGCTAAATCAGACTTCTGTGTTCACACCAGCAAAAGAAGAATTTTAAAGATTTAAAAATTTAGATTTCCTTACTGCTGTCTGTCTGGTTATCCAAATGGATCTGCGAATTAGTCACAGTTTATATCATAATGGACCCACCAGGGTGCAACAAGACCATTTTAGACGTTTTAGGGTTCTAGATCAAAATACATGTAGCAGAGTCCATAAATTCTACGTTACTAGTCCCTGTGTATACGGGAGTCTATATTTCGCTTTCTGTCAATAATATATAGTATAAATATATATAAAAATAATCCTTTATACTATAATTTTATATAGTATATAGGGATATTTTTTATATACTTATATTATATATTATTGACAGAACGTCAAACACCTGTGATAACTTGTACATGCCACGTGCATGTACGTAGCTGCACAAGTAATACCTGTACGTACACAGCTTAAAAACATATCTTAAACTACCTAAGTTAAGTAAGACTACTTAAGTGAAGTAAAACTACTTAAGTTAAGTATAAACATTTTTCTATTGGATTGTATTCTTATTATTAACAATATCATAATGACAATCTAACTATATACATTTTGTATATACTAGCTTCCGACAATTTGAGTTGCGAGTTGCATTTTTAGCCATTTCTGTCTTGATTTAGTTTTAAACTTCCTCTTCGTTAAATTATGACTATAATAATTGTAAAAAGGTGTGTTTTTGATTGATTTTAAAGTGACCTTAGCGAATACGTTAAAATCAAGTCTAATCACAGTCTGTTGAATCAAAGATGTATAGAATGTTTGTTTAAATAAAGTTCCCGATGTATTTGATTATAATGCACAAATGTGGCTTAATCACAGGCGTTTGACTCTATATATGAACGCTTACACACACACATATATAGACATGTATACGTGTAATGCTACTGTTCAGAGGTGTCCTGTGATTCTGTGTCTCCTTTCCTATTTCTTTGACTTGTGTATTTTTCCCCTCAATGATGAAAATGGTTAGCATAATGATAACTTCTGGGAAAATGTTAAACATGATTGTAGTGTTCATATATTTATTAATATCAGATCACAGGCGTTTGGTTCTATCGACATTTTTCTCTCTTCATATACATGTTTGTAATACTGTGTCATGTCTTCCACCTGTGAGCAGATACGTTTACGTCTTTCAAGATTATGCCCTTTTTCTCAATTTTTAAAAGCCGTTACATTACGTTTTAAATATCATTTTCCGTATCAAATATATGGTCACACATGAATATCTTAGCAATATACCGCAGTCGTTTGTCTCGTTTCGTGTACTGTTCGCATGTAAAATCAAGTTACATTATATATTTTTGGATTATCGGATCTTCGGACTATTGGGACTTAACGATATAAGTCTTAGGATATGCCAGAACACTCAACAATATACATGTATTATAAAATCATCTCGACCTTTTAGTAAAATACATTTTAGCTAAATACCTGTTACATGCTTAACTTTGAGCATTTCTTAAATCTTAAATTGAAAACGGTCGTCGGCTATATATAGCGGATAAGCATAACGTCTGCATTGCCTGCGTTATGGGGCCTGTCAACGTGAGTAAATGGCATCCGCATCCGCTGAAAACGTTGCAAAAGTGTTGATTTATGACACTGATATTGTTCCATTTCTGTTCAATATTTTACAATTATAAGGATATAAACCAGTTATTGTAATTCACAATTTACAAACATAAACTTTGACAACTCATTGTGAAGATAGATACTATGTGTAGCTATTAGAATACATACGTAAACACTTACTTATTTTGTTCATCAATCCAATATGGCGTTTATTCTACATGGTTTGCGCATGTGTAACAGGAAGGCAACAACACGACAACTCGACAACACGACAAGGCGACAAGTCGACAACACGACAACTCGACAACACGACAAGTCGACAACACGACAACACGACAACTCGACAACACGACAAGTCGACAACGCGACAAGTCGACATTTTACCGCGACAACACGAGATTCTGTACGCGCTAATTAGCGTGTACAAAATGTCGTGTTGTCGTGTTGTCGCGGTTCGGAAACGCGACAAGTCGACATTTTAACTGTTAAATCTCGTGTTGTCGCAGTTTGAGACCGCGACAACTCGACAAGGCGACAACACGACAAGGCGACAACACAACAACACGAGATGGCCGTAATCAGCCACCATAGAACGTCGATTCCGAAGAGCCTGTGAACAGATCGTACAACTGAATTACAAGCTAGACGAGTTGCAGTCCCGTTACCTCGGTGCCAAGAGAGACGGACTGAGAACCTTTCGCTACAGCTACAGACTTAGAATGTCGGTTGTAGAAGGCCTGCGTAACATGTACTACGACTATGCCCACCAAAAAGCTGAAGACATATCCGGATTACGAAGAGACCTGTATGGCGAAATTGTAGACGTTGTTTCCGGATCCGAAGACGATGATGAAGAGTGACCAAGAATCGAAGCAGTCTTGAATCCTATAGCAACGGCTCTTTTCAGAGCCAAACACTTTTCTCGAAAAGTGCCCATTAACCTCGAAAATACGCAAAATAGTTGTGTTTTGTTGTTATTTATTTCTATCTATCGAAAACAAATAGTTGTATATATCTAAATATAAGCCGGGGTAGCTCAGTGATTTAGTCGCTAAGTAATAAGTACATGTATCTTATACGAGAATATGAGTTCGAATATTGCTAAAATGTTTTTCTCTTCAATTTATCAACGTCTTAAGATAATTTCAATAGTACAAAATAATAATACATATCAATTAAATTTCTGATTATTTCCTTAATCATAGCTACAAATGCGTGTAGACCCATGTTTATTCCTTGTGATCAAATGTATATTGGTAAATGTATAATGAACATGATAACACGAGTTACGTCCCTTGAATCAAGCTGGTATACATGTATAATTACTCGACAACAAAATCACTCGTATAATATGCTTAAATATACCACATACAGAGGTATAACTAAAGACGCGTCTTCACCTTTTTGTGCGTAAATACTCCTTTGTTTATGACAATGAAATAGCTTTTGTGCGTAAATACTCCTTTGTTTATGACAATGAAATAGCCCCCCCCCCCCAACCCACCCCCGTTGTCACGATTCCGTTGATATAAATTAGATTTGATACATACACGTATAAGAGGCGCCCGACCAGTATGAAATACTGCTTTTCGATACATGCGACGGTATGTTGTAAATCGAACCGTCTCGCCCGGCGTACATTTTCATAATTAGCCGCGTGTAATTAACGGAAGTTCACTGCCTATAGTGTTCGGTTACAACCGTTAACTTCCGAAGACTGCCGACGAGATGTTGCGATTGCATCCCATTGTTCTATGACGTCATCAATAACGTTACCATGGAGCGTCACAATATCTTTCTCGGCAATTCTAAGTTATGTGGCTTATATATATATCCACTAGTATACCATGCAGTTATTTCTACTGTCCAGTGTCTGGTCAAGCCTGCAGTCGAGCGCACAGACCGTGACCGCGTAACGGTAAATGGTGTGCCTTTCACTCAATATACTAAATGCGCTGACACGCGTCAGAATGTGTACTGACAATGTGTACACGAGTTTCTCGTTATGGCCTATGACACTTGAAGTCAGGGGTATAAATACCCGACGACAATCTACTGTCATCACTTAATCTTGAGACAATCATGAAGACGAAAGCAAGAAACTCCCGACTCGATCAACGATTCACTCTGCTGAATAGCGAACGTCGATTCCGAAGAGCCTGTGAACAGATCGTACAACTGAATTACAAGCTAGACGAGTTGCAGTCCCGTTACCTCGGTGCCAAGAGAGACGGACTGAGAACCTTTCGCTACAGCTACAGACTTAGAATGTCGGTTGTAGAAGGCCTGCGTAACATGTACTACGACTATGCCCACCAAAAAGCTGAAGACATATCCGGATTACGAAGAGACCTGTATGGCGAAATTGTAGACGTTGTTTCCGGATCCGAAGACGATGATGAAGAGTGACCAAGAATCGAAGCAGTCTTGAATCCTATAGCAACGGCTCTTTTCAGAGCCAAACACTTTTCTCGAAAAGTGCCCATTAACCTCGAAAATACGCAAAATAGTTGTGTTTTGTTGTTATTTATTTCTATCTATCGAAAACAAATAGTTGTATATATCTAAATATAAGCCGGGGTAGCTCAGTGATTTAGTCGCTAAGTAATAAGTACATGTATCTTATACGAGAATATGAGTTCGAATATTGCTAAAATGTTTTTCTCTTCAATTTATCAACGTCTTAAGATAATTTCAATAGTACAAAAATAATACATATCAATTAAATTTCTGATTATTTCCTTAATCATAGCTACAAATGCGTGTAGACCCATGTTTATTTCCTTGTGATCAAATGTATATTGGTAAATGTATAATGAACATGATAAACACGAGTTACGTCCCTTGAATCAAGCTGGTATACATGTATAATTACTCGACAACAAAATCACTCGTATAATATGCTTAAATATACCACATACAGAGGTATAACTAAAGACGCGTCTTCACCTTTTTGTGCGTAAAATACTCCTTTGTTTATGACAATGAAATAGCTTTTGTGCGTAAATACTCCTTTGTTTATGACAATGAAATAGCCCCCCCCCCCCCCAACCCACCCCCGTTGTCACGATTCCGTTGATATAAATTAGATTTGATACATACACGTATAAGAGGCGCCCGACCAGTATGAAATACTGCTTTTTCGATACATGCGACGGTATGTTGTAAATCGAACCGTCTCGCCCGGCGTACATTTTCATAATTAGCCGCGTGTAATTAACGGAAGTTCACTGCCTATAGTGTTCGGTTACAACCGTTAACTTCCGAAGACTGCCGACGAGATGTTGCGATTGCATCCCATTGTTCTATGACGTCATCAATAACGTTACCATGGAGCGTCACAATATCTTTCTCGGCAATTCTAAGTTATGTGGCTTATTTAAGGATTAACTTGAATAGATTTTTTATGTTATGGAGATATAACACAAAAATCTGAGTGTACTCTAAATAAACCGCGAAGCGGTTTATGATGAGAGTACACTCAGATTTTTGTGTTATAATCTCCCATAACATAAAAAAAAATCTATTCAAATTAATCCTTATAATTCAAATTACTAAAGATGATCTCTTCAATACTCAAAAATTCATTCTGGGACTCTTTTGTCTATGAAATCATTACGCCGTCATCTCAGCCAATCAGAAGCAACGTCACAAACGGCGACGCCATTTTTTCCTTTATGGACTGATAAAGTAAATTTTATTAAACCAATGAAAATGCTCGTAACAAGCAAAATTGAATTATATATATACTCACTAGTAATACCATGCAGTTATTTCTACTGTCCAGTGTCTGGTCAAAGCCTGCAGTCGAGCGCACAGACCGTGACCGCGTAACGGTAAATGGTGTGCCTTTCACTCAATATACTAAATGCGCTGACACGCGTCAGAATGTGTACTGACAATGTGTACACGAGTTTCTCGTTATGGCCTATGACACTTGAAGTCAGGGGTATAAATACCCGACGACAATCTACTGTCATCACTAATACTGGGCTAGAACACAACCAACACAGCGATAAGTTTCTTCTAAACAGGGACATTAAAATTAGTGAACATCCGTCTCTAAAACTAGGGCCCCCGTACCCATCAAAATACATAGACTAAAACAGAAGTATGGTTTAAATGATGTTAAAATCTCCCGTAAACAAGATCTATTAATCCCATGGTTAAAAGTAGACCCCGAGATATCACTAGACCTCCTTAAGATAGTAGATAAACACCATAACCCGATAGGCGCTAAAACGTAGCTTTAGAACTGATAGATAACAAGTACAGTACTTTTGCTAAATTCTATACAGATGGCTCTAAAAATCCAGATTCCAACCGTGTAGGCTTAGGTGTTTATAGTGAATCCTTTAATGCTAAAAAAGTCATTAAGATTAAGCGATAGAGCCTCAGTCTATACAGCTGAACTTGTAGCTATACAAGTAGCATTAATAAGTGTAAAGAAAAAACCATACACTATTTGATAGAGTTGTTATCCTTTCAGATTCACTCAGTTCTCTACAATCTCTGTTAACGGGCAATAGTAGTAGGCCTAAATTACTTAGTGCAATCTATTATATGATCTCAGAAATAGATAAAACTAGGAATTGATCTTAAATATTTGAGTGGATACCATCGCATGTAGGTATAGCAGGTAATGAAATAGCAGATCAATTAGCTAAAGAAGCCTTAGGGTCAAATGTAATACATCTTAATATAGACTTGAGTGTCACAGAGGTCGTTAGTATAATTAATGAACAGACTCAAAAGATATGGCAAGATAGTTGGTCGACATTAACTAAAAACTGGCTACAAAACATAGAAAATAGTGTTAAGTTCAAACCCCAGTTATATAGTTATAATAAAACAGAGGATACAGTTATCACCAGACTTAGGCTAGGTTATACCAAACTAGGTCATAACATCAACAGAATTAAGAAAGAGATCAGTCCTTTTTGTATAAACTGTGGTGAACCGGAAAACGATAGAACACATCTTATTAGAATGTAACGTCCATGACGATCACAGGACCACTTTTAAAGACCAAGTAGAACAGCTAGATAAAATGAAATTTGATATTAAAATCTTTATTAAATCCTCCTAAACAATATTTGAGAACCGTATTTGACCTTCTACTTACATATCTCACTGACATTGATTATATAGATAAAATCTAGGCTACTTAGATCTACACCTTACCAACAATACAAATACCCGTACACGCGTCACATTAGCACAAATACAAAGACAGATACGCAGGTATGTAACCATGCAATAGACCGTCACCATTTCCTTACTATGGGATGCCTAGAAATAGGTCGGGGCGGTGGACCTGATTGGCTAATATACTCGTATTATACAAGCATATATATACATATATATTTATTCTTCACTCCCCCCCCCCCCTTTATTTTCGCTCTCTCTCTCTCTCTCTCTCTCTCTCTCTCTCTCTCTCTCTCTCTCTCTACTGCATTTTTTCCCCACATATGCTTCAACAAATCCATGTCACTAGAAAACTAAGTGTGTACCCTATTCAGCAAGCCGTCACCATTTCCTTACTATGGGATGCCTAGAAATAGGTCGGGGCGGCGAACCTGATTGGCTATCACATTTTCTCTCTCTCCAACCCCCTCTCTCTCCCTCTCTCTCTCTTTTTTTTTTCTTTTATTTTCTGAAGACATATCCGGATTACGAAGAGACCTGTATGGCGAAATTGTAGACGTTGTTTCCGGATCCGAAGACGATGATGAAGAGTGACCAAGAATCGAAGCAGTCTTGAATCCTATAGCAACGGCTCTTTTCAGAGCCAAACACTTTTCCTTTACGAAAAGTGCCCATTAACCTCGAAAATACGCAAAGTAGATTGTGTTTTTGTTGTTTTATTTATTTCTATCTATCGAAAACATCAATAGGTTATATATATCTAAATATAATAAAGCCGGGGTAGCTCGGTGATTTAGTCGCTAAGTAATACGTACATGTATCTTAATACGAGAATATGAGTTCGAAATATTGCTAAAAATGTTTTCTCTTCAATTTTATCGACGTCTTAAGATATATTTCAATAGTACAAATAAATACATATCAATTAAATTTCTGATTATTTCCTTAATCATAGCTACAAATGCGTGTAGACCCATGTTTATTCCTTGTGATCAACTGTATATTGGTAAATGTATAATGAACATGATAACACGAGTTATGTCCCTTGAATCAAGCTGGTATACATGTATAATTACTCGACAACAAAATCATTCGTATAGTATGCTTAAATATACCACATACAGAGGTATAACTAAAGACGCGTCTTACCCTTTTTTGCGTAAATACTCCTTTGTTTATGACAATGAAATACCCCCCCCCCCCAACCCACCCCCGTTGTCACGATTCCGTTGATATAAATTAGATTTGATACATACACGTATAAGAGGCGCCCGATCAGTATAAAATACTGCTTTTCGATACATGCGACGGTATGTTGTAAATCGAACCGTCTCGCCCGGCGTACATTTTCATAATTAGCCGCGTGTAATTAACGGAAGTTCCCTGCCTATTGTGTTCGGTTACAACCGTTAACTTCCGAAGACTGCCGACGAGATGTTGCGATTGTATCCCATTGTTCTATGACGTCATCAATAACGTTACCATGGAGCGTCACAATATCTTTCTCGGCAATTCTAAGTTATGTGGCTTATATATATATATCACTGGTATACCATACAGTTATTTCTACTGTCCAGTGTCCACATTTTCTGGTCAAGCTTGCAGTCGCGCGCACAGACCGTGACCGCGTAACGGTAAATGGTGTGTTCTCAATATACTAAATGCGCTGACACGCGTCAGAATGTGTACTGACAATGTGTACACGAGTTTCTCGTTATGGCCTATGACACTTGAAGTCAGGGGTATAAATACCCGACGACAATCTACTGTCATCACTTAATCTTGAGACAATCATGAAGACGAAAGCAAGAAACTCCCGACTCGATCAACGATTCACTCTGCTGAATAGCGAACGTCGATTCCGAAGAGCCTGTGAACAGATCGTACAACTGAATTACAAGCTAGACGAGTTGCAGTCCCGTTACCTCGGTGCCAAGAGAGACGGACTGAGAACCTTTCGCTACAGCTACAGACTTAGAATGTCGGTTGTAGAAGGCCTGCGAACATGTACTACGACTATGCCCACCAAAAAGCTGAAGACATATCCGGATTACGAAGAGACCTGTATGGCGAAATTGTAGACGTTGTTTCCGGATCCGAAGACGATGATGAAGAGTGACCAAGAATCGAAGCAGTCTTGAATCCTATAGCAACGGCTCTTTTCAGAGCCAAACACTTTTCTCGAAAAGTGCCCATTAACCTCGAAAATACGCAAAGTAGTTGTGTTTTGTTGTTATTTATTTCTATCTATCGAAAACAAATAGTTATATATATCTAAATATAAGCCGGGGTAGCTCGGTGATTTAGTCGCTAAGTAATAAGTACATGTATCTTCTACGAGAATATGAGTTCGAATATTGCTAAAATGTTTTTCTCTTCAATTTATCGACGTCTTAAGATAATTTCAATAGTACAAAATAATACATATCAATTAAATTTCTGATTATTTCCTTAATCATAGCTACAAATGCGTGTAGACCCATGTTTATTCCTTGTGATCAACTGTATATTGGTAAATGTATAATGAACATGATAACACGAGTTATGTCCCTTGAATCAAGCTGGTATACATGTATAATTACTCGACAACAAAATCATTCGTATAGTATGCTTAAATATACCACATACAGAGGTATAACTAAAGACGCGTCTTACCCTTTTTTGCGTAAATACTCCTTTGTTTATGACAATGAAATAGCCCCCCCCCCCCCCCAACCCACCCCCGTTGTCACGATTCCGTTGATATAAATTAGATTTGATACATACACGTATAAGAGGCGCCCGATCAGTATAAAATACTGCTTTTCGATACATGCGACGGTATGTTGTAAATCGAACCGTCTCGCCCGGCGTACATTTTCATAATTAGCCGCGTGTAATTAACGGAAGTTCCCTGCCTATTGTGTTCGGTTACAACCGTTAACTTCCGAAGACTGCCGACGAGATGTTGCGATTGTATCCCATTGTTCTATGACGTCATCAATAACGTTACCATGGAGCGTCACAATATCTTTCTCGGCAATTCTAAGTTATGTGGCTTATATATATATATCACTGGTATACCATACAGTTATTTCTACTGTCCAGTGTCCACATTTTCTGGTCAAGCCTGCAGTCGCGCGCACAGACCGTGACCGCGTAACGGTAAATGGTGTGTTTTTACAAGAGTCGGGCAGGTCGCCTTTCACTCAATATACTAAATGCGCTAACACGCGTCAGAATGTGTACTGACAATGTGTACACGAGTTTCTCGTTATGGCCTATGACACTTGAAGTCAGGGGTATAAATACCCGACGACAATCTACTGTCATCACTTAATCTTGAGACAATCATGAAGACGAAAGCAAGAAACTCCCGACTCGATCAACGATTCACTCTGCTGAATAGCGAACGTCGATTCCGAAGAGCCTGTGAACAGATCGTACAACTGAATTACAAGCTAGACGAGTTGCAGTCCCGTTACCTCGGTGCCAAGAGAGACGGACTGAGAACCTTTCGCTACAGCTACAGACTTAGAATGTCGGTTGTAGAAGGCCTGCGTAACATGTACTACGACTATGCCCACCAAAAAGCTGAAGACATATCCGGATTACGAAGAGACCTGTATGGCGAAATTGTAGACGTTGTTTCCGGATCCGAAGACGATGATGAAGAGTGACCAAGAATCGAAGCAGTCTTGAATCCTATAGCAACGGCTCTTTTCAGAGCCAAACACTTTTCTCGAAAAGTGCCCATTAACCTCGAAAATACGCAAAGTAGTTGTGTTTTGTTGTTATTTATTTCTATCTATCGAAAACAAATAGTTATATATATATCTAAATATAAGCCGGGGTAGCTCGGTGATTTAGTCGCTAAGTAAGTAATAAGTACATGTATCTTATACGAGAATATGAGTTCGAATATTGCTAAAATGTTTTTCTCTTCAATTTATCGACGTCTTAAGATAATTTCAATAGTACAAAATAATACATATCAATTAAATTTCTGATTATTTCCTTAATCATAGCTACAAATGCGTGTAGACCCATGTTTATTCCTTGTGATCAACTGTATATTGGTAAATGTATAATGAACATGATAACACGAGTTATGTCCCTTGAATCAAGCTGGTATACATGTATAATTACTCGACAACAAAATCATTCGTATAGTATGCTTAAATATACCACATACAGAGGTATAACTAAAGACGCGTCTTACCCTTTTTTGCGTAAATACTCCTTTGTTTATGACAATGAAATAGCCCCCCCCCCCCAACCCACCCCCGTTGTCACGATTCCGTTGATATAAATTAGATTTGATACATACACGTATAAGAGGCGCCCGATCAGTATAAAATACTGCTTTTCGATACATGCGACGGTATGTTGTAAATCGAACCGTCTCGCCCGGCGTACATTTTCATAATTAGCCGCGTGTAATTAACGGAAGTTCCCTGCCTATTGTGTTCGGTTACAACCGTTAACTTCCGAAGACTGCCGACGAGATGTTGCGATTGTATCCCATTGTTCTATGACGTCATCAATAACGTTACCATGGAGCGTCACAATATCTTTCTCGGCAATTCTAAGTTATGTGGCTTATATATATATCACTGGTATACCATACAGTTATTTCTACTGTCCAGTGTCCACATTTTCTGGTCAAGCCTGCAGTCGCGCGCACAGACCGTGACCGCGTAACGGTAAATGGTGTGTTCTCAATATACTAAATGCGCTGACACGCGTCAGAATGTGTACTGACAATGTGTACACGAGTTTCTCGTTATGGCCTATGACACTTGAAGTCAGGGGTATAAATACCCGACGACAATCTACTGTCATCACTTAATCTTGAGACAATCATGAAGACGAAAGCAAGAAACTCCCGACTCGATCAACGATTCACTCTGCTGAATAGCGAACGTCGATTCCGAAGAGCCTGTGAACAGATCGTACAACTGAATTACAAGCTAGACGAGTTGCAGTCCCGTTACCTCGGTGCCAAGAGAGACGGACTGAGAACCTTTCGCTACAGCTACAGACTTAGAATGTCGGTTGTAGAAGGCCTGCGTAACATGTACTACGACTATGCCCACCAAAAAGCTGAAGACATATCCGGATTACGAAGAGACCTGTATGGCGAAATTGTAGACGTTGTTTCCGGATCCGAAGACGATGATGAAGAGTGACCAAGAATCGAAGCAGTCTTGAATCCTATAGCAACGGCTCTTTTCAGAGCCAAACACTTTTCTCGAAAAGTGCCCATTAACCTCGAAAATACGCAAAGTAGTTGTGTTTTGTTGTTATTTATTTCTATCTATCGAAAACAAATAGTTATATATATATCTAAATATAAGCCGGGGTAGCTCGGTGATTTAGTCGCTAAGTAATAAGTACATGTATCTTATACGAGAATATGAGTTCGAATATTGCTAAAATGTTTTTCTCTTCAATTTTATCGACGTCTTAAGATAATTTCAATAGTACAAAATAATACATATCAATTAAATTTCTGATTATTTCCTTAATCATAGCTACAAATGCGTGTAGACCCATGTTTATTCCTTGTGATCAACTGTATATTGGTAAATGTATAATGAACATGATAACACGAGTTATGTCCCTTGAATCAAGCTGGTATACATGTATAATTACTCGACAACAAAATCATTCGTATAGTATGCTTAAATATACCACATACAGAGGTATAACTAAAGACGCGTCTTACCCTTTTTTGCGTAAATACTCCTTTGTTTATGACAATGAAATAGCCCCCCCCCCCCCCAACCCACCCCCGTTGTCACGATTCCGTTGATATAAATTAGATTTGATACATACACGTATAAGAGGCGCCCGATCAGTATAAAATACTGCTTTTCGATACATGCGACGGTATGTTGTAAATCGAACCGTCTCGCCCGGCGTACATTTTCATAATTAGCCGCGTGTAATTAACGGAAGTTCCCTGCCTATTGTGTTCGGTTACAACCGTTAACTTCCGAAGACTGCCGACGAGATGTTGCGATTGTATCCCATTGTTCTATGACGTCATCAATAACGTTACCATGGAGCGTCACAATATCTTTCTCGGCAATTCTAAGTTATGTGGCTTATATATATATATCACTGGTATACCATACAGTTATTTCTACTGTCCAGTGTCCACATTTTCTGGTCAAGCCTGCAGTCGCGCGCACAGACCGTGACCGCGTAACGGTAAATGGTGTGTTCTCAATATACTAAATGCGCTGACACGCGTCAGAATGTGTACTGACAATGTGTACACGAGTTTCTCGTTATGGCCTATGACACTTGAAGTCAGGGGTATAAATACCCGACGACAATCTACTGTCATCACTTAATCTTGAGACAATCATGAAGACGAAAGCAAGAAACTCCCGACTCGATCAACGATTCACTCTGCTGAATAGCGAACGTCGATTCCGAAGAGCCTGTGAACAGATCGTACAACTGAATTACAAGCTAGACGAGTTGCAGTCCCGTTACCTCGGTGCCAAGAGAGACGGACTGAGAACCTTTCGCTACAGCTACAGACTTAGAATGTCGGTTGTAGAAGGCCTGCGTAACATGTACTACGACTATGCCCACCAAAAAGCTGAAGACATATCCGGATTACGAAGAGACCTGTATGGCGAAATTGTAGACGTTGTTTCCGGATCCGAAGACGATGATGAAGAGTGACCAAGAATCGAAGCAGTCTTGAATCCTATAGCAACGGCTCTTTTCAGAGCCAAACACTTTTCTCGAAAAGTGCCCATTAACCTCGAAAATACGCAAAGTAGTTGTGTTTTGTTGTTATTTATTTCTATCTATCGAAAACAAATAGTTATATATATATCTAAATATAAGCCGGGGTAGCTCGGTGATTTAGTCGCTAAGTAATAAGTACATGTATCTTATACGAGAATATGAGTTCGAATATTGCTAAAATGTTTTTCTCTTCAATTTATCGACGTCTTAAGATAATTTCAATAGTACAAAATAATACATATCAATTAAATTTCTGATTATTTCCTTAATCATAGCTACAAATGCGTGTAGACCCATGTTTATTCCTTGTGATCAACTGTATATTGGTAAATGTATAATGAACATGATAACACGAGTTATGTCCCTTGAATCAAGCTGGTATACATGTATAATTACTCGACAACAAAATCATTCGTATAGTATGCTTAAATATACCACATACAGAGGTATAACTAAAGACGCGTCTTACCCTTTTTTGCGTAAATACTCCTTTGTTTATGACAATGAAATAGCCCCCCCCCCCCCCCCAACCCACCCCCGTTGTCACGATTCCGTTGATATAAATTAGATTTGATACATACACGTATAAGAGGCGCCCGATCAGTATAAAATACTGCTTTTCGATACATGCGACGGTATGTTGTAAATCGAACCGTCTCGCCCGGCGTACATTTTCATAATTAGCCGCGTGTAATTAACGGAAGTTCCCTGCCTATTGTGTTCGGTTACAACCGTTAACTTCCGAAGACTGCCGACGAGATGTTGCGATTGTATCCCATTGTTCTATGACGTCATCAATAACGTTACCATAGAGCGTCACAATATCTTTCTCGGCAATTCTAAGTTATGTGGCTTATATATATATATATCACTGGTATACCATACAGTTATTTCTACTGTCCAGTGTCCACATTTTCTGGTCAAGCCTGCAGTCGCGCGCACAGACCGTGACCGCGTAACGGTAAATGGTGTGTTCTCAATATACTAAATGCGCTGACACGCGTCAGAATGTGTACTGACAATGTGTACACGAGTTTCTCGTTATGGCCTATGACACTTGAAGTCAGGGGTATAAATACCCGACGACAATCTACTGTCATCACTTAATCTTGAGACAATCATGAAGACGAAAGCAAGAAACTCCCGACTCGATCAACGATTCACTCTGCTGAATAGCGAACGTCGATTCCGAAGAGCCTGTGAACAGATCGTACAACTGAATTACAAGCTAGACGAGTTGCAGTCCCGTTACCTCGGTGCCAAGAGAGACGGACTGAGAACCTTTCGCTACAGCTACAGACTTAGAATGTCGGTTGTAGAAGGCCTGCGTAACATGTACTACGACTATGCCCACCAAAAAGCTGAAGACATATCCGGATTACGAAGAGACCTGTATGGCGAAATTGTAGACGTTGTTTCCGGATCCGAAGACGATGATGAAGAGTGACCAAGAATCGAAGCAGTCTTGAATCCTATAGCAACGGCTCTTTTCAGAGCCAAACACTTTTCTCGAAAAGTGCCCATTAACCTCGAAAATACGCAAAGTAGTTGTGTTTTGTTGTTATTTATTTCTATCTATCGAAAACAAATAGTTATATATATCTAAATATAAGCCGGGGTAGCTCGGTGATTTAGTCGCTAAGTAATAAGTACATGTATCTTATACGAGAATATGAGTTCGAATATTGCTAAAATGTTTTTCTCTTCAATTTATCGACGTCTTAAGATAATTTCAATAGTACAAAATAATACATATCAATTAAATTTCTGATTATTTCCTTAATCATAGCTACAAATGCGTGTAGACCCATGTTTATTCCTTGTGATCAACTGTATATTGGTAAATGTATAATGAACATGATAACACGAGTTATGTCCCTTGAATCAAGCTGGTATACATGTATAATTACTCGACAACAAAATCATTCGTATAGTATGCTTAAATATACCACATACAGAGGTATAACTAAAGACGCGTCTTACCCTTTTTTGCGTAAATACTCCTTTGTTTATGACAATGAAATAGCCCCCCCCCCAACCCACCCCCGTTGTCACGATTCCGTTGATATAAATTAGATTTGATACATACACGTATAAGAGGCGCCCGATCAGTATAAAATACTGCTTTTCGATACATGCGACGGTATGTTGTAAATCGAACCGTCTCGCCCGGCGTACATTTTCATAATTAGCCGCGTGTAATTAACGGAAGTTCCCTGCCTATTGTGTTCGGTTACAACCGTTAACTTCCGAAGACTGCCGACGAGATGTTGCGATTGTATCCCATTGTTCTATGACGTCATCAATAACGTTACCATGGAGCGTCACAATATCTTTCTCGGCAATTCTAAGTTATGTGGCTTATATATATATATCACTGGTATACCATACAGTTATTTCTACTGTCCAGTGTCCACATTTTCTGGTCAAGCCTGCAGTCGCGCGCACAGACCGTGACCGCGTAACGGTAAATGGTGTGTTCTCAATATACTAAATGCGCTGACACGCGTCAGAATGTGTACTGACAATGTGTACACGAGTTTCTCGTTATGGCCTATGACACTTGAAGTCAGGGGTATAAATACCCGACGACAATCTACTGTCATCACTTAATCTTGAGACAATCATGAAGACGAAAGCAAGAAACTCCCGACTCGATCAACGATTCACTCTGCTGAATAGCGAACGTCGATTCCGAAGAGCCTGTGAACAGATCGTACAACTGAATTACAAGCTAGACGAGTTGCAGTCCCGTTACCTCGGTGCCAAGAGAGACGGACTGAGAACCTTTCGCTACAGCTACAGACTTAGAATGTCGGTTGTAGAAGGCCTGCGTAACATGTACTACGACTATGCCCACCAAAAAGCTGAAGACATATCCGGATTACGAAGAGACCTGTATGGCGAAATTGTAGACGTTGTTTCCGGATCCGAAGACGATGATGAAGAGTGACCAAGAATCGAAGCAGTCTTGAATCCTATAGCAACGGCTCTTTTCAGAGCCAAACACTTTTCTCGAAAAGTGCCCATTAACCTCGAAAATACGCAAAGTAGTTGTGTTTTGTTGTTATTTATTTCTATCTATCGAAAACAAATAGTTATATATATCTAAATATAAGCCGGGGTAGCTCGGTGATTTAGTCGCTAAGTAATAAGTACATGTATCTTATACGAGAATATGAGTTCGAATATTGCTAAAATGTTTTTCTCTTCAATTTATCGACGTCTTAAGATAATTTCAATAGTACAAAATAATACATATCAATTAAATTTCTGATTATTTCCTTAATCATAGCTACAAATGCGTGTAGACCCATGTTTATTCCTTGTGATCAACTGTATATTGGTAAATGTATAATGAACATGATAACACGAGTTATGTCCCTTGAATCAAGCTGGTATACATGTATAATTACTCGACAACAAAATCATTCGTATAGTATGCTTAAATATACCACATACAGAGGTATAACTAAAGACGCGTCTTACCCTTTTTTGCGTAAATACTCCTTTGTTTATGACAATGAAATAGCCCCCCCCCCCCAACCCACCCCCGTTGTCACGATTCCGTTGATATAAATTAGATTTGATACATACACGTATAAGAGGCGCCCGATCAGTATAAAATACTGCTTTTCGATACATGCGACGGTATGTTGTAAATCGAACCGTCTCGCCCGGCGTACATTTTCATAATTAGCCGCGTGTAATTAACGGAAGTTCCCTGCCTATTGTGTTCGGTTACAACCGTTAACTTCCGAAGACTGCCGACGAGATGTTGCGATTGTATCCCATTGTTCTATGACGTCATCAATAACGTTACCATGGAGCGTCACAATATCTTTCTCGGCAATTCTAAGTTATGTGGCTTATATATATATATCACTGGTATACCATACAGTTATTTCTACTGTCCAGTGTCCACATTTTCTGGTCAAGCCTGCAGTCGCGCGCACAGACCGTGACCGCGTAACGGTAAATGGTGTGTTCTCAATATACTAAATGCGCTGACACGCGTCAGAATGTGTACTGACAATGTGTACACGAGTTTCTCGTTATGGCCTATGACACTTGAAGTCAGGGGTATAAATACCCGACGACAATCTACTGTCATCACTTAATCTTGAGACAATCATGAAGACGAAAGCAAGAAACTCCCGACTCGATCAACGATTCACTCTGCTGAATAGCGAACGTCGATTCCGAAGAGCCTGTGAACAGATCGTACAACTGAATTACAAGCTAGACGAGTTGCAGTCCCGTTACCTCGGTGCCAAGAGAGACGGACTGAGAACCTTTCGCTACAGCTACAGACTTAGAATGTCGGTTGTAGAAGGCCTGCGTAACATGTACTACGACTATGCCCACCAAAAAGCTGAAGACATATCCGGATTACGAAGAGACCTGTATGGCGAAATTGTAGACGTTGTTTCCGGATCCGAAGACGATGATGAAGAGTGACCAAGAATCGAAGCAGTCTTGAATCCTATAGCAACGGCTCTTTTCAGAGCCAAACACTTTTCTCGAAAAGTGCCCATTAACCTCGAAAATACGCAAAGTAGTTGTGTTTTGTTGTTATTTATTTCTATCTATCGAAAACAAATAGTTATATATATCTAAATATAAGCCGGGGTAGCTCGGTGATTTAGTCGCTAAGTAATAAGTACATGTATCTTATACGAGAATATGAGTTCGAATATTGCTAAAATGTTTTTCTCTTCAATTTATCGACGTCTTAAGATAATTTCAATAGTACAAAATAATACATATCAATTAAATTTCTGATTATTTCCTTAATCATAGCTACAAATGCGTGTAGACCCATGTTTATTCCTTGTGATCAACTGTATATTGGTAAATGTATAATGAACATGATAACACGAGTTATGTCCCTTGAATCAAGCTGGTATACATGTATAATTACTCGACAACAAAATCATTCGTATAGTATGCTTAAATATACCACATACAGAGGTATAACTAAAGACGCGTCTTACCCTTTTTTTGCGTAAATACTCCTTTGTTTATGACAATGAAATAGCCCCCCCCCCCAACCCACCCCCGTTGTCACGATTCCGTTGATATAAATTAGATTTGATACATACACGTATAAGAGGCGCCCGATCAGTATAAAATACTGCTTTTCGATACATGCGACGGTATGTTGTAAATCGAACCGTCTCGCCCGGCGTACATTTTCATAATTAGCCGCGTGTAATTAACGGAAGTTCCCTGCCTATTGTGTTCGGTTACAACCGTTAACTTCCGAAGACTGCCGACGAGATGTTGCGATTGTATCCCATTGTTCTATGACGTCATCAATAACGTTACCATGGAGCGTCACAATATCTTTCTCGGCAATTCTAAGTTATGTGGCTTATATATATATATCACTGGTATACCATACAGTTATTTCTACTGTCCAGTGTCCACATTTTCTGGTCAAGCCTGCAGTCGCGCGCACAGACCGTGACCGCGTAACGGTAAATGGTGTGTTCTCAATATACTAAATGCGCTGACACGCGTCAGAATGTGTACTGACAATGTGTACACGAGTTTCTCGTTATGGCCTATGACACTTGAAGTCAGGGGTATAAATACCCGACGACAATCTACTGTCATCACTTAATCTTGAGACAATCATGAAGACGAAAGCAAGAAACTCCCGACTCGATCAACGATTCACTCTGCTGAATAGCGAACGTCGATTCCGAAGAGCCTGTGAACAGATCGTACAACTGAATTACAAGCTAGACGAGTTGCAGTCCCGTTACCTCGGTGCCAAGAGAGACGGACTGAGAACCTTTCGCTACAGCTACAGACTTAGAATGTCGGTTGTAGAAGGCCTGCGTAACATGTACTACGACTATGCCCACCAAAAAGCTGAAGACATATCCGGATTACGAAGAGACCTGTATGGCGAAATTGTAGACGTTGTTTCCGGATCCGAAGACGATGATGAAGAGTGACCAAGAATCGAAGCAGTCTTGAATCCTATAGCAACGGCTCTTTTCAGAGCCAAACACTTTTCTCGAAAAGTGCCCATTAACCTCGAAAATACGCAAAGTAGTTGTGTTTTGTTGTTATTTATTTCTATCTATCGAAAACAAATAGTTATATATATCTAAATATAAGCCGGGGTAGCTCGGTGATTTAGTCGCTAAGTAATAAGTACATGTATCTTATACGAGAATATGAGTTCGAATATTGCTAAAATGTTTTTCTCTTCAATTTATCGACGTCTTAAGATAATTTCAATAGTACAAAATAATACATATCAATTAAATTTCTGATTATTTCCTTAATCATAGCTACAAATGCGTGTAGACCCATGTTTATTCCTTGTGATCAACTGTATATTGGTAAATGTATAATGAACATGATAACACGAGTTATGTCCCTTGAATCAAGCTGGTATACATGTATAATTACTCGACAACAAAATCATTCGTATAGTATGCTTAAATATACCACATACAGAGGTATAACTAAAGACGCGTCTTACCCTTTTTTGCGTAAATACTCCTTTGTTTATGACAATGAAATAGCCCCCCCCCCCCCCCCCAACCCACCCCCGTTGTCACGATTCCGTTGATATAAATTAGATTTGATACATACACGTATAAGAGGCGCCCGATCAGTATAAAATACTGCTTTTCGATACATGCGACGGTATGTTGTAAATCGAACCGTCTCGCCCGGCGTACATTTTCATAATTAGCCGCGTGTAATTAACGGAAGTTCCCTGCCTATTGTGTTCGGTTACAACCGTTAACTTCCGAAGACTGCCGACGAGATGTTGCGATTGTATCCCATTGTTCTATGACGTCATCAATAACGTTACCATGGAGCGTCACAATATCTTTCTCGGCAATTCTAAGTTATGTGGCTTATATATATATATCACTGGTATACCATACAGTTATTTCTACTGTCCAGTGTCCACATTTTCTGGTCAAGCCTGCAGTCGCGCGCACAGACCGTGACCGCGTAACGGTAAATGGTGTGTTCTCAATATACTAAATGCGCTGACACGCGTCAGAATGTGTACTGACAATGTGTACACGAGTTTCTCGTTATGGCCTATGACACTTGAAGTCAGGGGTATAAATACCCGACGACAATCTACTGTCATCACTTAATCTTGAGACAATCATGAAGACGAAAGCAAGAAACTCCCGACTCGATCAACGATTCACTCTGCTGAATAGCGAACGTCGATTCCGAAGAGCCTGTGAACAGATCGTACAACTGAATTACAAGCTAGACGAGTTGCAGTCCCGTTACCTCGGTGCCAAGAGAGACGGACTGAGAACCTTTCGCTACAGCTACAGACTTAGAATGTCGGTTGTAGAAGGCCTGCGTAACATGTACTACGACTATGCCCACCAAAAAGCTGAAGACATATCCGGATTACGAAGAGACCTGTATGGCGAAATTGTAGACGTTGTTTCCGGATCCGAAGACGATGATGAAGAGTGACCAAGAATCGAAGCAGTCTTGAATCCTATAGCAACGGCTCTTTTCAGAGCCAAACACTTTTCTCGAAAAGTGCCCATTAACCTCGAAAATACGCAAAGTAGTTGTGTTTTGTTGTTATTTATTTCTATCTATCGAAAACAAATAGTTATATATATCTAAATATAAGCCGGGGTAGCTCGGTGATTTAGTCGCTAAGTAATAAGTACATGTATCTTATACGAGAATATGAGTTCGAATATTGCTAAAATGTTTTTCTCTTCAATTTATCGACGTCTTAAGATAATTTCAATAGTACAAAATAATACATATCAATTAAATTTCTGATTATTTCCTTAATCATAGCTACAAATGCGTGTAGACCCATGTTTATTCCTTGTGATCAACTGTATATTGGTAAATGTATAATGAACATGATAACACGAGTTATGTCCCTTGAATCAAGCTGGTATACATGTATAATTACTCGACAACAAAATCATTCGTATAGTATGTTATAACAGAGTTTTCGTTCTAGAACGAAATGTTAACACGGCTAAATAAACCTATCAACCTGCTTATTTTCGCGATTTGAGTTATAAGGAAACCCAACGATATTTTTTGCTGAAATTTTGAATGTAAGCTAAACTCGGCGTGATCTATCGATTGAAGTAATCACCTTAGCTGTGAAAATTCAAAATGACGAGATATTTTGGTGTAAAACCTCCAAAATCGACATTTTGACCACTGGGTTCTGTTTAATTCGTCCTAGTAAATTAACTAATAAAGCTGACATGCTAAAACTTTACATATAAAAGGTCCTTGCATTTCTGAACAAAACGGTATTTCTGATTTTTTGAAAAGTTATATACAACGGCCACAATTAAGCCATGAATAAAGGTGGTATTTCGCAGGTTCTCGGTAAATTTCCACAACAGACGAGATATTTCGGGGTCCCAGGCGCCTTCCTTCTGAGCTATTCTGAACGATTGGACCGGCCAAGGATTTATAAGTGAGAAGGATTCGTGTCTGTCTCTTTACATAACTAAACACCACGCGAGACGCCTATGAACCGGGAATAAAAACCGATTTTCTCAACAAATACTTGTCTTATCGAGTCAAACGAAACACCATTGTAAAGTTTGTTAAATTTCACGACGTTTATTACTTGCTTTAAAGACGGAAGATTTATAAGACATGTCTTAAACTATCGTTAAAAAACATACGACCGCTCATGAAATGGCAGCACGCTTCAGAAAGCAAGACGGTAACCCTCGCACCCCCATGCTACATCAAAGGCTGCGGCGGCGGATATCAAAGGAAATCAGTCGTCGCCCAACGCCACGGTCAGTGCACATACACAAAAGCGCCTGCTTTGGACTTCCCCAAAACCCAGTGTGACTTATCCTTCTCATATACGTCCTTGGACCGGCAAATGTACCATTTAAAAATGAGTGATATTTTTTCAATTTTCTATAGAAGTGACTAAACATTATAAAATGAGTAAATAATGTATGCACTAATCATCAAATTTATGTTACAAAATGCGCCCAACAAGTGCAACAGTGAAATGGATCTATTTGTACTGTTTCGAATACACAAAATCATGGCGCAGACTATCGCGCCCCCTATAAGGAATGTGTATTGTTTGTATCCGGTTGAGTAAAATCGTTGAAGCCGCCTTGATGTTCAAGTTAAATCCGGCATTATCAGGTAAGTAATTGTTGATTTTACTTGTTATAGACATCAATATCATTATCGGTGGATATTAGTATTATCAGATATATTTGATTGTTTTTGTAGACCTGCAAATATAACGTTAGGTACTGTTTACAGTCTGTTTATGATCACCATCGCGAGTGACTGTCTGACAACAGAACCATGCATGTGTTCTAAATCGTGGCTTAACAGCACGTAAACTGACAACTGTACCGACTTTGAGGCAGATGCCGTTTGAATATATGTATCTCCTAATATATTGTTTGAGCATGTGATTTAATTGCTAGTAGTTAAACCATAAAGTCATGCACATATCGTTTCGGTAGTGCGTAGGCTCACATGTAACGTACATTGTACGTAACGTTAGCTTCGTTACATGTCATTTCGGTACATGCGGAAGTCTTTTTCGGTATCATAAAGTGAACAGGGCGAAATGGCTTTCAGAAGGTACCGAAACGTCTTTGAGTAATCTGAATATTAGACAACTAAAGAAAACAAACCAGAAAAAAAATGGTAACAATGTACATGTAGTTTGACAATGGATATGATCAACATTATTACATGTAGATATGTATATTTGTATGCACTGCTGTTTTACATGAAACATAATAATTGCTTAGGCTTAAGTTACTGTTCAGACTGGGTGGGTGAGGTCAATAATGTTAATTAAAATTCATTTCACAATTTTGCTGTGTTGTGTATAGTGATAGACAACTACTGCGTAATAATTAGGATGCCGACAGGAATCATCAGATTGACCCGTGTTGTGAAAATTGACATACATGTATAATATCACTCTGACCCATTTAGCAATGTTATATACGGTCATGTCATAAATGTTGTAAGACGAACGTTATTGTGGCGTCGTAGATATTAATGACGTCTGTGATGTTGTATGATTATCTCCGTTGATCTGGTGGTCATTTATTGAGGTCAAGGTCCACTTTAAACTAAGCACCATGGATGCCCTTTTTAGAAAATATTTCGCTGCGCGTTTCCTAAAACATTCAAGCATGTAATGTTCAAACCTTTAATAATGAAAATTCAATACACACGAACTAGACTAAAAATGTCCATCAAGGAATTATACTATTACAAAAAATGCTTCTTAAAAGATTTATTTGTTTATATGTCTTAGCAAGACAATCAGTTGATTATTATTTTGAGTTACACAACAATGTGCCGATGGTGTGAATCCGGTATGTTCAAATCCCTCGGACCCCCAATAAATATGTAATGATATATAAAGTAAATCAAGTATCTCCTGTGGGTGCTGGGGGGAGGGGTGTTATGAAATTATGAAATATTGAGGACCTTTGGCCCCCACTACGTTTCATCTTCCTACGCCACTGTCCTGTCAGAATCACTGAAGTTTTTTAAGGACGTGCCAGGTTTGATGGTGGAGGAAAGCCGGAGAACCCGGAGAAAAATCACCGACCAGCTGTCAGTACCTGGCAAATTCTCCACATAGGATTCGAACTTGTGACCCAGAGGTGGACGGCTTGTGGTAATATGTTGGGACAACTTTACCACTTGGTCACCGTTGCCCCACGAATAGAGTTCTCATAAAAGGTCTCATAAATGTTATGATAATTAGAAAGATTGGCACCTAATATAACTCATTACCCTAATTGCCCAACATGAAATTCGAATTAGCATTATACATTTCCAAGGCATTTCTTGATTAAAGCACTATATTGTTAAATATCTTATGCAAGTTTATGTATGATCAGATGCATGTATACCATCAAACAACTGACTTACTTGTAAAAGGGTACGTGGGTTTTAAATTAAAAACTTTATATTCTTTAAATGTTCATATGAACAGTTTTCATTGGGATTGGATAAAGGGAGGTAATTGGCTTATTATTTTTTAAGGTATATTTTCTAGCAAAATGCTCAATATCACTAAAAGAATTGCAAAAACAGAGAAATGTATGTTTAGTTTAGGATTGAGTATTCGGTCAGACCAATATTGTCTATATTTTGACATTTTTTTTATCTACATGTGGAAAAACAGTTTCTTATTGATAAAATGGGGGTAGCAGAGACTTTTACATGATTATTCGTGATGTACATGTATAATTACATGATATTTTTCAAATCTTTGATGCCGTGTCATTATGAAACGATATAATTCATATTAAATGAATTCTGGTTATTTTATTTTTTTTATATAATTTTTTTATTTTTCAAGACATTTTATAGTACATAACATAATACAGGCATATACACATTCACTCCGACATACCATATACATTATACATACATACATTTATACATCTATTACATAGATTTATACATTTTCTGGTTATTTTAACTTGATTATAGCAGTAGTTTTATTTTGTTTTTTTTTCTCTCTGTGAAAAACTGTTCTTTTCTTGTTCTCTAAAATGCATGTATTTGTAAGAGATTGAGTGCCAGCCAGGCGATATTGTCTAATATTACCATTTTTTTTACTTTTTTTTTCGATAAAATGGGGGTTGCTAGCAGAGACTTTTGCATGAGTATTCATGAAAATGCATATTCCAGGCAGCAATAGCAATTATGATGAACTCCTTGCTTAATTGTATGTCATAGGGACAATTATAAAATGCCACATTCAAGTTTTAAGTCTCCCTTTATTTAAGAAAATAGCAGAGTAATAAGCCTAATTCTTCTCCATACGCCAGGGGTTACTATCACTCAGGGGTTGGTTTGAAGTTGGGTGTCACTTTCTCTGTAATCTTGAAAGGAAGTCTATGCAGGACTCAGTTTTGAGGTCACCTGAGATGAAGTCTCCAGTGACCTAATATAATTTTGCAGAGACCTTTCAAGGCCAAAGGTCAATCAAAATTGTGAGTTATATGGTCCCCTAGGAACCTGAGGGTTGGGGCCAAAAGGAGTCAATTAGGCTAAAACTTCAACAATCTTCTTCTAAAATTCAAGAAATAGTGGAATCAAATACTCTTCATAGATGGAATCACGTGGGGAGGGGGTCAAGTTTACTATAGTTTATTTAGGTAAAACACATTTTGGAGCATTATTTGGTCATTTGTAATAGAAAATGAATCAGAATTATCAGTATGAAATGGTCAATGAATCATATTAACATATTTCCCATAACTGACCCCCAGGGGCCTGAGGGGTGGGGCTAAAATGGGTCAAATAGGATAGACTTAAACTTCAAAAACCTTCATCTAAAATTGTGGAAATGGTAGAATCAAATACTCTTCATAGATGGAAAGGTCTTAAGGTCCTTTACAAAAATCATGAATTATATATGAACCTTGGGGTCTCATGTT
This sequence comes from Argopecten irradians, assembly GCF_041381155.1. Taxonomy (NCBI): domain Eukaryota; kingdom Metazoa; phylum Mollusca; class Bivalvia; order Pectinida; family Pectinidae; genus Argopecten; species Argopecten irradians. The sequence continues at coordinate 7,660 of NW_027187716.1, read as the reverse complement.
TTCCCCTCGGGAGGGGTCAAGTTACTATAGTTTTTATAGGGAAAACACATTTTTGAACATTATTTGGTCATTTTTAATAGAAAATGAGTCAAATGTTGTCAGAATTATCAGTATGATGTGGCCATTGAATCCTATTAACAAATTTTCCATGACTGACCCCCAGGGGCCTGAGGATTGGGTCCAAAAGGGGTTTCTTTTAATTCATAAATGCTTTTTAAAGATTTGAACCAACTTTGCAATGTTCTTTCTGTATCAGCACTCAAGTGACCATCAAGGCCTCTTGGGCCTCTTGTTTTCTTCTAAACTGCATCCAATTTTACTAAGAGATATTAGTCCATGGGTGGATATTACGTCAGTGATAGTAACCCCTAAAGTATTGAGGATGTAGCCAAAAATGATTTCTGCAAGCCTGTGATTGGTCAGTTTGTTTCTTCTGAAGTGGCTCCAAGTTACTATGATATATTCCAAGAGTGGATATTACGTCAGTGATAGTTACCCATGGAGTTAGTATTGAGGATGTAGCTTAAAAGGATTTTTTCATTTTTTAATTACATTCCTTTATTGGTGTTTTTATAGACAATCAATTATATTGCATCTTTCAGGTTAACTGCCAGTATATATTATATAATGAACTACCAAGGTTGTTTAAATAAATAACCTTGACCTTTATTCAAGGTCACAGGGGTCAAATAGACTAAAATCCTTAAATGACTTCAAGCTCTGGTATATTTTTAGGTCATCTGACCCGAAGGGTCAGGAAGATCTATTGTCATCATGCATCGTCCGTCATCGTGCGCCGTCTGCAGTCTGCAGTGCGAAACTTTTTCATTCAAATGAAAGGCCCAGGGTACTGATATTTGGCCTGTAGCATGCTTGGATGAAGGACTACCAAGTTTGTTGAAATGAGTGACCTTGACCTACATTCAAGGTCACAGGGGTCAAATAGGCTAAAAGATTTTAAACAACTTCTTTTGAATAACTAAGAGGCCTAGAGATCTGATATTGGGTCTGTGGCATGCTAGAATAAATGGCTACCAAATTTGTTCAAACAGATGACCTTGACTTTCATTCAAGGTCACGGGTCAAATAGGCTAAAATCTTTAAATGACTTCATGTGAATAAATAAGTAGCCTAGAGACCTGATATTGGGCCTGTGACATGCAGAGATGAATGGCTACCAAATTTGTTCAAATGAAGGACAATGACCTTCATTCAAGGTCACAGGGGTCAAATAGGCTAAAATCTTTAAATGACCTCTTGTGAATAACTAAGAGGCCTAGAGATCTGATATTGGGTCTGTGGCATGCTAGAATAAATGGCTACCAAATTTGTTCAAACAGATGACCTTGACTTTCATTCAAGGTCACGGGTCAAATAGGCTAAAATCTTTAAATGACTTCATGTGAATAAATAAGTAGCCTAGAGACCTGATATTGGGCCTGTGACATGCAGAGATGAATGGCTACCAACTTTGTTCAAATGAAGGACAATGACCTTCATTCAAGGTCACAGGGGTCAAATAGGCTAAAATCTTTAAATGACCTCTTGTGAATAACTAAGAGGCCTAGAGATCTGATATTGGGTCTGTGGCATGCTAAATAAATGGCTACCAAATTTGTTCAAACAGATGACCTTGACTTTCATTCAAGGTCACAGGGGTCAAATAGGCTAAAATCTTTAAACGACTTCATGTGAATAAATAAGTAGCCTAGAGACCTGATATTGGGCCTGTGACATGCACAGATGAATGGCTACCAACAACTTTGTTCAAATGAAGGACAATGACCTTCATTCAAGGTCACAGGGGTCAAATAGGATAAAATCTTTAAATGACCTCTTGTGAATAACCAAGAGGCCTAGAGATCTGATATTGGGTCTATCGCATGCTAGAATGAATGGCTACCAAGTTTGTTCAAATGAAGGACCTTGACCTTCACTTAAGGTCACAGGGGTCAAAAATGCTAAAATCTTTAAACGACTTCTTCTCAAGAACCAAAAGTCCCAGGGTACTCATATAGGGTCTGCGGCATGCTTGGATGAAGGGCTATAAAGTTTGTTCAAATACATTATCTCGACCTTCATCAGGTCAAATAGGCTAAAACATTTTAACGACTTAGTGTGAATAACTTAAAGGCCTATAGAGACCTGATATTGAGCCTGTAACATGAATGACTACCTTGAGACTGGAAATTGGATTTGCAGCATGGTGGGGATCAATGGACCTTCATTCATGGTCTAATTCATTAAATATATTAGGACCTGCACTTCTTCTAATAAATGAGTTTTTTTTGGATTGCCTTAACTGTGTGCCACTTCTTTATTCTTTGAGGTGTTGTATTGTGCCAATAGCCAGATGACCGTTAAGGCCCATCGGCCTCTCGTTCATAACCTAATGGAATTGGTCCCGTTTAAGGGTAACAACAAGAGTTATCTTCCCTTTCTCTTCTCTTCATTTCATCCGCGACACTCCTTCAGGTGTCGCCCAACTATATACATGTATAATTACTCGACAACAAAATCATTCGTATAGTATGAAATGAAGAGATAGAACGACAACTCTGTTACAACAGAGTTTTCGTTCTAGAACGAAATGTTAACACGGCTAAATAAACCTATCAACCCGCTTATTTTCGCGATTTGGGTAATAAGGAAACTAACCGATACATTTTGCTGAAATTTTGAATGTAAGTTAATCTCAGCGTGATCTATCGATTGAATTAGTCGTTTCAGCTACGAAAATTCATTAAAGGTGATTATTTTTAGGTCAAACAGGCAAAAATCGGCATTTTGACCACTGGTTTCTGTTTAATTCGTCCTAGTGAAATAATTAAAAAACTTAACAATCTGAGACTCTACATATAAATAGTCCTTGTAATTCTGAACAAAACGGTATTTCTGATTTTCGGAAATGTTATATACAACGACCCCGATACAGTCTTGAATAATGGTGGTGTTTCGCAGGTTCTCGGTAAATTTCCACGTCAGACGAGATATTTCGGGGTCCCAGGCGCCTTCCTTCGGAGCTATTCTGAACGATTGGACCGGCAAATGTACCATTTAAAAATGAGTGATATTTATGAAATTTTCTGTAGAACTAACTAAAAATCATCAAATGCGTAACTAAGTTATGCACTAATCATCACGTTTATGTTACAAAATGCGCCCAAAATGTGCAACAGTGAAATGGATCTGTATGTACTGTATCGAATACACAGAATCATGGCGCAGACTATCGCGCCCCCTGTGAGGAATGCGTATTATTTGTATCCGGTTGAGTAAAAACGTTGAAGCCGCCTTGATGTTCAAGTTAAATTCGGCATTATCAGGTAAGTAATTGTTCATTTTACTTGTTATATACACCAATATCATTATCGGTGGATATTAGTATTATCAGATATATTTGATTGTTTTTGTAGGCCTGCAAATATAACGTTAGGTAGCCTACTGTTTACAGTCTGTTTATGATCATCATCGCGAGTGACTGTCTGACAACAGAACCATGCATGCGTTCTAAAACGTGGCTTAACAGCACGTAAACTGTCAATTGTACTGCCTTTGAGGCAGATGCCGTTTGAATATATGTATCTCCTAATATATTGTTTGATCATATGATTAAATTGCTAGTAGTTAAACCATAGAGTCATGCACATATATATCGTTTCGGTAGTGCGTAGGCTCACATGTAACGTAACTTAGCTTCGTTACAGGTCATTTCGGTACATGCGGAGGTCTTTTCGGTATCATAAAGTGAACATGGCGAAATGACTTTCAGAGTGTACCGAAACGGCTTTAAGTAATCTGAATATTAGACAACTAAAGAAAACAAACCAGAAAAAAAAGTAACAATGTAGTTTGACAATGGATATGATCAACATTAAAGGGACAATTCACTCAGGCTAATTATTTTACATAAGCAAGATGCAAAATATGGCATAAATGTATTGTTCTACATTTATTATGAAACAAATAACATAAAATATTGACAAATTCCACGTCATTGTTTAGTATTTTAATTGATACCGTAGCAATTGCCAATCGTTGATCAATGCGATTAAGCAGGTACAATATGTACACTGTACCCATATCCGAGCCAAAGTCACGCACGTTAAACAAATGGACTACATTAACCACTGTGGAGGTGCTAAAATGTTTTTCAGGCAAGACAATTCACCTAATAAGGTAAACACACTACTGTCAGAGCGATTTTAGCAATTCTAGACAAAAGTAGAATCTAGCATTACTCCACAAGCAAGGGACAGGTTTCGGCATACAAGATGTTCGACCACAATGTGTAGCGGCAGACAGCGAGCGAGTTTGAACATTTCACACACATTTCACCACCATTGGCTTTTCTGGCATATCACAGTAAAACTGACTGATCTAATTTCCATTAGAACTGTTTTTTTCTGATATACATTGTATGTACAAATTTTAATGTTCCCTTAGACTGAATTGTCCCTTTAATATAATTTTAGGCAAAGCCTATCTGAGAGCGCAGCAGTTAATCCATTCTTTCGTTTGTTGTTTTTTTTAAATGTGTAACTAAATAGAAATATCCAGGTAAATAAAGGATTTCCAACGGCGAAAGAGAAATATCTCCTGACCCATCAGTCTTATCAATATTGACATGTGTTTTGATTTTATAGCTTATTGGGTGCCCTGAATAACTGTACTGCTAGAAACCATTTATAGAATTAATAATTATTAGAATAATAGCTTTGCTGAATTACTGGCATTGAGTTTATAACAAGAAAAACAATATTGAACATAGGATACTTCTACTTTCATTTTCTGCAAAAATACGTGACTGCGGCTACAAATTATATCTCGTCATTCTCCGTTGTCAGGGGGAAAATTCCGAAGCAACTGCTCACGTAAAACGGCTTTTAAGTTTAGATTCAGGACAAAATGTAATTGTTAGATTCAGGTAAGAATAAATTGGAAGGTTTATCTTTCACTAATGTTTTCATTTTGATTTTTTCCAAGCGTTACTTGTTTGTAATCACGCGAGAGTGTGATTTTGTAATCACGCGAGAGTGTGACTTTGGATACTGTCTTGCGCGATGCTGGATCTTGTGTTGACTTCCTGTTTCCGGTTTTTGAGAAAGTTTTCCAACTCTACATATATGGATGATTTACATAGAATAACGTTACCGAGACACCTCTATCACAAGAGTTTGCTGCACTCTCTATTACATGTAGATACATGTACATTTGTATGCACTGCAGTTTTACATGACACATAATAATTGCTTAGGCTTAAAGGTCCAATATCCGTATCTTTCTTATTTTTTTCATGATTTGGAAGAATGTTGAAAAAAAAATCCTGTTGTAAATCATGCACAGACAGGACTAAATCGAAGTGATTATGATTCGGAATATTTTGACAAAAATCAAATAAATATTAAACATCTCTAGGTGGGTCTCCACTTAGTCAAACAAGCCGAAGTTAGCCGACATTGTGCCGAGAATGTCATGTGACTACCGCATCTACGTAACGTCTGTCCGATCTCTTCCGAAAACAGGTCATGAACTTTCCGACTTCCGTTCGGCAACAATCGTAACTTCTATGGCGACCAGTTAAAAATGAAGGCATGTTTACATGTACAGTGGAACCTCCCGAAACCGATCATGGTCGGTGCATATAATTTCGCCCGGTTTAGAGGAGGGTTCGGTTTGGAAAAGTGAACCGAATACCGATCATTACGATCCAAATTTAATCGATCGGAAGTCGTTTTTACACTAGTGTACCGCATGTATGGCTAGTGTTCGTTAAAACCGACCGATATTAATTGTTAATGTAAATGTTACCACAAAAGAGAGAATCATACGTTTAAAAGGAATGGATTACAACAATCTTGACTTTGTTACCGCTTATAAACGTAGTTTAGTTAGTTAGTTGCGTGAATGTTCTTGGGGATGTTCTCGTCTGCACTAACCTACAGTTTACATACGGCCGATCGCTTCCGGTTACGTTAAGAATCAAATTATATGGTCTAATTACACGATGATCAGTCGATGCCGGTCATTATATGACATAGTCGTTTTCTAAAACAATACATGGCTTCGGCTTCTTCATACAGATAATTTACGTTATCCGACGACACTACATAAGTAAATAAAAAACCCGTGTGATTTGAATACGAAACTTTCTCTTTATTACTAGCTCTGCTTGTTTTCCCCACAGTAAACAAACCGCGTGCACGTGGTAGACCTTCGTTAAATATCTAAACGATAGACATTATTAAATAATTACACCCCCATCTCGGGTATAATTACCGTGTACCTATAGCCTTCACATCTGTATACATGCCCCAGGACATGGCATGCGACAACTATGGTACAGGTACGTGTGTATTTCACGGTCGGTTGATCAGACCTCAATGCAATCTATCGGTGTCGCTCAGGTAAGGCCGTTTTCAGAAGTGTATTTTTGTTACATTTGACTATTTTGATCTTGAAATCGGTCGGGTATTCGGAATTGGGAGGGATCGGTTTTGGGAAGTTTTATTATACTATTAATAAAGAGGAATTAATTCCGTACATGACATCCATGTTCGGTTTCTAGAGGTGATCGGTTTTGAGAAGGTTCGGTTTTGGGAAGTTCCACTGTATCAACTTTCAATAACTGCTGTATCAAAGTTATTAAAAAAGAACATTATAAATATTCTTTAATATATCTTAATTTCAACTACATCTGCAAATACTAACAATATCGGGGTCGAATTTAACTTGAAATTTTGTTGATAGTTACGTATAGTGTGGCTTTAAGTTACTGCACAGACTGGGTGGGTGAGGTCAATAATGTTAACGATGAAAATTCATTTCACAATTTTGCTGTGTTGTGTATAGTGATAGTCAACTACTGCGTAATAATTAGGATGCCGACAGGAATCATCAGATTGACCCGTGATTAATACTAGTTATGTGATAAATAGAATCTTACACTTATGGCTACATCATTTGAAATTTATTAAACTTAAATTTATAAAATTTGATATACCACGAGCCTTTAAGGATATTTTGACATTTTATTTCCAAAATAACAACAGTTTTTCTGGGTTTTTTTTTAATATCATACAGTATCTAGGTAAAAGGAGACCTAGTTATAACACTCACTATACAGTTGTGAATGTCAAACTTGTAACAGCCTCATCAGTTTTAAGCATTTTAGAAACCAGATAAATTTTGAATTTGAGATATGTTTTCAAATTTTTTCTAAATCAAAAACAAAATTAAAACAAAATTAATAAATTGAAAGCCATTTCGGTTAAAGTTATATTGCTGCTAATTTCATATAAACGATATGTAACTTAAACATTTGATATTTAAACATTGACATATAACTTGATGATTTAGCTCCCCAAAAGCATATGTCGGCCTATAAGAGAGCCGAAATCAAGGCATCACATATTCCTGGTTTTGAATAAAGCGCCTTCAATTACCGCCATGTTCAGTGACTTCGGGTGTTGTCGGATTCCGAATCGTATCACGTGGCTGACGTTTGACACGATCTGCACGTGGTGAGTCAGGTAACTAGCATAAGCGCACATGTGTTTGTTTACGTTTTCCTTCTGGCTAATAGAGCAAATTATGCTGGTATATGTCCACAGATTGAGTATTTGAAACATCCAATTTACACATTGCCGTAAAATATTTG
>NW_027187715.1:0-66356 GCF_041381155.1 Argopecten irradians | reverse complement strand
CCAAATTGTGCAAATGATTGGGCTGACCCCCCGGGAGCCTGAGGGGCGGGGTAAAAAAGGGGCCAATTTGGCTATTTTCATATAAACGACTTCTTCTCTGAAACTAAGCATGAGATAGCACCCATAATGCAATGGTAGCCTCCTTATAGGATGGGGATTCAAAATTGTGCAAATGATAGGGCTGACCCCCTGGGGGCCTGAGGGGCGGGGTCAAAAGGAGTCAATTTGGCTATTTCCATATAAACGACTTCTTCTCTGCAACTAAGCATAGGATAGCACTCATAATGCAATGGAAGCCTCCTTATAGGGTGGGGATTCAAAATTGTGCAAATGATAGGGCTGACCCCCCGGGGGCCTGAGGGGCGGGGTCAAATGGGTCAATTTCCATATAAATGACTTTTTCTCTGCAACTTAACATATGATTACGCTCATAATGCAATGGTTACATCCTTATAGGGTTTGGATTCAAAATTTTGCAAATGATGGGTCAAAAAGATGCGAGGTCAAAAAGGTCAATTAGGCTACTACTTTCATATAAATTACTTTGTCTCTGAACCTATGTATTGGATAGCATATTTGTATGGTATCAATAGCATCATTGTATGGTTGTGAAAATTCAAAATTAAAACTAAAAAAAAAAAAAAAAAAAAAAAAAAAAAAAAAAATTGGGAGGCAATTTTGCTTATTTTTCTAATTGTCATAGTCTTGTGATAATTACTAACAAAATACCAGGTGAGCGATACAGGCCCTCTGGGCCTCTTGTTAATCTTCGAAAGAGTTTTGAATCTGGCACATATTAATAAATTATGGCGGCGACTGCACTTGCACCCTCTTATTGAGAATGAGTGTTCATCCTTCCTAATGCCTCCCTTGGCACCGCCTCACGTTTGCCCTAGAGTTGAACTTTCGCCATTGTGAGGAATGCTCTGGGTTCTGTCCCCAGGCCGAGACACACCAAAGTCTATAATAGTGATAGTTTTTCTGCTCCAGCTTAGCGCTCATCATACAGGAAGTGGGACGACTGTTTCCCCGTTGTTAAGATAATGTGACCGGTTGGGGTGTGTTGCTTGGTGTCTTTGGCGGCATGCTTCAGTGATATGTATATGAAGACAGTACATGAATATACCGCATTCTCCCAAAACACGCACCTCGCACAACATACATGGGAGGCCGTCCTTACATGACCATAGCTGTTAATAGGACGTTACTTAAACTAACAAACAAACAAACAAATATCCGGTACTATCAGCACTGCTACAGGTATCTCAAAGTTATTCAAAAATTGAATATGGACCCATGTCTTTATGTAGTCTAAATAACTCAGCTTTGTACCATCTACTACTATAACTTCAAGACCTAGACTATCTAAGTCCAACAACTCGGCCCATCCCTTAATTATAAATATCTCTGGTTGGATAAGGTGGTTAACCCTGCGAGACGTTGATGAATAATCCATGAACATGCGTGAATCATTCATGAACTACTGAATAAAATTCATGAATATTCTTCAATTATTCAGAAATATTTTCATGAACTTGAAACTTCATGAATAATTTAGGAACAATTATATTTCATGAATAATTTAGGAACCCTTTAATTCATGAAATCATGAACGGTTATGAATATTTTAATCATGAACATTTATTAACAACCAATTCATGAAAATTCATTTAAAATTCATGAATATTTTAAGAATATTAATGAACTTAAAGTTATTCAAAAATTGAATATGGACCCATGTCTTTATGTAGTCTAAATAACTCAGCTTTGTACCATCTACTACTATAACTTCAAGACCTAGCCTATCTAGGTCCAACAACTCGGCCCATCCCTTAATTATAAATATCTCTGGTTGGATAAGGTGGTTAACCCTACGAGACGTTGATGAATAATCCATGAACATGCATGGATAATTCATGAACTACTGAATAAAATTCATGAATATTCTTCAATTATTCAGAAATATTTTCATGAACTTGAAACTTCATGAATAATTTAGGAAACAATATTTCATGAACATACATGAACGGTTATGAATCTTTTAATCACGAACATTTATTAACAACCAATTCATGAAAATTCATTAAAAGTTCATTTTAAAAATATTAATGAACTTAAAACATTATTCAAAAATTGAATATGGACCCATGTCTTTATGTAGTCTAAATAACTCAGCTTTGTACCATCTACTTCGACATCCCTTTTCTAAAAATAAGTTAGCCCGAGAGAAGGTGAATTACCTCATGATATGGGTAGGAGATAAAGGGATGTACATTAATTCGACATGGACCCTAACCGCTGATGAACCACGTGCGTTCTAAAACGAAGGAAGTTTTAGTGTCGGACTCAAAAGGAAAATGAACAAGAGGCCCATGGGCCTTAACGGTCATCTGACTATTAGTACAATACAACATAATCGTTTAAAGATTTTAGCCTATTTGACCACTGTGACCTTGATTGAAGGTCAAGGTAATTCATTTGAACAAACTTGGTAGTCCTTCATCCCAGCATGCTACATGCCCAATATCAGTACCCTGGGCCTTCTGGTTCTTAAGAAGAATTCATTTAAAGATTTTAGCCTATTTGACCCCTGTGACCTTGAATGAAGATCAAGGTCATTCATTTGGACAAACTTGGTAGCCCTTCATCCCAGCATGCCACAGGCCTAATATCAGGTCTCTAGGCCTCATAGTTATTCACAAGAATTTGTTTAAATGATTTTAGCCTATTTGAACCCTGTGACCTTGAATGAAGGTCAAGGTCATTTATTTGAACTAACTTGGTAGCCCTTCATCCCAGCATCCTACAGGCCAAATATCAGTACCCTGGGCCTTCTGGTTCTTGAGAAGAAGTCGTTTAAAATTTTAGCCTTTTTGACCCCCGTGACCTTGAATGAAGGTTAAGGTCATTCATTTGAACAAACTTGGTAGCCCTTCATCCAAGCATGTCACAGTCCCAATATCAGTACCCTGGGCCTTCTGGTTCTTGAGAAGAAGTTGTTTAAAGATTTTAGCCTATTTGACCCTCGTGACCTTGAATGAAGGTCAAGGTCATTTATTTGAACAAACTTGGTAGCCCTTCATCCCATCATCCTACAGGGCAAATATCAGTACCCTGGGCCTTCTGGTTCTTGAGAAGAAGTTGTTTAAAGATTTTAGCCTTTTTGACCCTCGTGACCTTGAATGAAGGTCAAGGTCATTTATTTGAACAAACTTGGTAGCCCTTCATCCCAGCATCCTACAGGGCAAATATCAGTACCCTGGGCCTTCTGGTTCTTGAGAAGAAGTTGTTTAAAAGATTTTAGCCTATTTGACCCTCGTGACCTTGAATGAAGGTCAATGTCATTTATTTGAACAAACTTGGTAGCCCTTCATCCCAGCATGCCACAGGCCTAATTTCAGGTCTCTAGGCCTCTTAGTTATTCACAAGAAGTTGTTTAAAGGATTTTAGCCTATTTGACCCCTGTGACCTTGAATGAAGGTCAAGGTCATTTATTTGAACAAACTTGGTAGCCCTTCATCCCACAGGCCTAATATCAGGTCTATAGGCCTCTTAGTTATTCACAAGAAGTTATTTAAAGGATTTTAGCCTATTTGACCCCTGTGACCTTGAATGAAGGTCAAGGTCATTTATTCGAACAAACTTGGTAGCCCTTCATCCAAGCATGTCACAGTCCCAATATGAGTACCCTGGGCCTTCTGGTTCTTGAGAAGAAGTCGTTTAAAGATTTTAGCCTATTTGACCCTCGTGACCTTGAATGAAGGTCAAGGTCATTTATTTGAACAAACTTGGTAGCCCTTCATCCCAGCATCCTACAGGGCAAATATCAGTACCCTGGGCCTTCTGGTTCTTGAGAAGAAGTTGTTTAAAGATTTTAGCCTTTTTGACCCTCGTGACCTTGAATGAAGGTCAAGGTCATTTATTTGAACAAACTTGGTAGCCCTTCATCCCAGCATCCTACAGGGCAAATATCAGTACCCTGGGCCTTCTGGTTCTTGAGAAGAAGTTGTTTAAAGATTTTAGCCTATTTGACCCTCGTGACCTTGAATGAAGGTCAATGTCATTTATTTGAACAAACTTGGTAGCCCTTCATCCCAGCATCCTACAGGGCAAATATCAGTACCCTGGGCCTTCTGGTTCTTGAGAAGAAGTTGTTTAAAGATTTTAGCCTATTTGACCCTCGTGACCTTGAATGAAGGTCAATGTAATTTATTTGAACAAACTTGGTAGCCCTTCATTCCAGCATGCCACAGGCCTAATATCAGGTCTCTAGGCCTCTTAGTTATTCACAAGAAGTTGTTTAAAGATTTTAGCCTATTTGACCCTCGTGACCTTGAATGAAGGTCAATGTCATTTATTTGAACAAACTTGGTAGCCCTTCATCCCACAGGCCTAATATCAGGTCTATAGGCCTCTTAGTTATTCACAAGAAGTTATTTAAAGGATTTTAGCCTATTTGACCCCTGTGACCTTGAATGAAGGTCAAGGTCATTTATTCGAACAAACTTGGTAGCCCTTCATCCAAGCATGTCACAGTCTCAATATGAGTACCCTGGGCCTTCTGGTTCTTGAGAAGAAGTCGTTTAAAGATTTTAGCCTATTTGACCCTCGTGACCTTGAATGAAGGTCAAGGTCATTTATTTGAACAAACTTGGTAGCCCTTCATCCCAGCATCCTACAGGGCAAATATCAGTACCCTGGGCCTTCTGGTTCTTGAGAAGAAGTTGTTTAAAGATTTTAGCCTTTTTGACCCTCGTGACCTTGAATGAAGGTCAAGGTCATTTATTTGAACAAACTTGGTAGCCCTTCATCCAAGCATCCTACAGGGCAAATATCAGTACCCTGGGCCTTCTGGTTCTTGAGAAGAAGTTGTTTAAAGATTTTAGCCTATTTGACCCTCGTGACCTTGAATGAAGGTCAATGTCATTTATTTGAACAAACTTGGTAGCCCTTCATTCCAGCATGCCACAGGCCTAATATCAGGTCTCTAGGCCTCTTAGTTATTCACAAGAAGTTGTTTAAAGATTTTAGCCTATTTGACCCTCGTGACCTTGAATGAAGGTCAATGTCATTTATTTGAACAAACTTGGTAGCCCTTCATCCCAGCATGCCACAGGCCTAATATCAGGTCTCTAGGCCTCTTAGTTATTCACAAGAAGTTATTTAAAGGATTTTAGCCTATTTGACCAGTGTGACCTTGAATGAAGGTCAAGGTCATTTATTTGAACAAACTTGGTAGCCCTTCATCCCAGCATCCTACAGGGCAAATATCAGTACCCTGGGCCTTCTGGTTTTTGAGAAGAAGTTGTTTAAAGATTTTGGCCTTTTTGACCCCTGTGATCTTGATTGAAGGTCAAGGTCATTCATTTGAACAAACTTGGTAGCCCTTCATCCAAGCATGTCACAGGCCCAATATCAGTACCCTGGGCCTTCTGGTTCTTGAGAAGAAGTTGTTTAAAGATTTTAGCCTATTTGACCCTCGTGACCTTGAATGAAGGTCAAGGTCATTTATTTGAACAAACTTGGTAGCCCTTCATCCCAGCATGCCACAGGCCTAATATCAGGTCTCTAGGCCTCTTAGTTATTCACAAGAAGTTGTTTAAAGGATTTTAGCCTATTTGACCCTCGTGACCTTGAATGAAGGTCAAGGTCATTTATTCGAACAAACTTGGTAGCCCTTCATCCCAGCATCCTACAGGGCAAATATCAGTACCCTGGGCCTTCTGGTTCTTGAGAAGAAGTTGTTTAAAATTTTTAGCCTTTTTGATCCCTGTGACCTTGAATGAAGGTCAAGGTCATTCATTTGAACAAACTTGGTAGCCCTCCATCCCAGCAACCTACACGCCAAATATGAGTACCCTGGGCCTTCTGGTTCTTGAGAAGAAGTCGTTTGAATAAAAAGTTTACGCACGGCGCACGGCGCACGGTGCACGGCGCACGGCGACGGACGGTGCATGATGACAATAGGTCATCCTGACCCTTCGGGTCAGATGACCTAAAAATTTGAATAATTCCTCACTGATTTACACATCTTAGCAAAATAATGTAGTTACCAATAAAAGGACAATATGGTCCGTGATGCGATTGTCCTCGGGACAAAAGACCCTAAGGTAAAGGGAAAATGTATCAATGAAGATTCCGATTTGACTCTTGATAAAGCAGTAGACTTAGAGAGAACACGAGAACTATCTTCAGCTCAGATAAAGACTATGGAAAAAGCCAAGACTGTTAACATAATACCGCATGGTTCTTAAAATAGAAGCACTAGTAGGATACACACGGAGAGCAAATCGAACGGACCCAGAACAAGAGGAAAACTTCACAACCAGTGAACTTTCAATTAGACACAGGAGCCAAATGCAATGTTTTATCAGAGAAACTGTACAAATGTCTCGGTAATAAACCATTACAAAAATGCAGTACTCCCTTGGTATCGTACTCAGGACATCAAATTGAGTGTGTTGGTACTACAAAGATGTCATGTTCATACAACAACAATCCAGTCCAGGATGTTCTGTTTTATGTAGTCGCGTTGGATTATCAAGCAGTGTTAGGCGCTCAGACATGTAGGAATTTGGGGTTAGTTAAGAGGATTTACACCCTATCACCTTCTAAAAAGATGCCTTATGGTGTAGACAGCGAATTTTCTGATCTGTTTACGGGCCTCGGCTGCGTACCTGGAGAACATTCCATAATGGATGGAAAAACTCGGCGTAGTGGTTAAGGAGTCTAAACCAACCAAGTCGTGAACTCCTTAGTAACTGTGTTAAATCGAATTATTTACTTACCCTTGTGATCTCAACAAAGCTGTTTAACGAGAACATATCCCCTCAAAACCATTGATTTTGTTTGTTTGATTAATTAACGTCCTATTAACAGCTATGGTCATGTAAGGACGGTCTCCCATGTATGCGGTGTGTTGCGTGTATGTTGTGCGAGGTGCGTGTTTTGGGAGACTGCGGTATATTCATGTTATGTCTTCTTGTATAGTGGAACTATTGCCCTTTTTATAGTGCTATATCACTGAAGCATGCCGCCGAAGACACCAAGCAACAAACCCCACCCGGTCACATTATACTGACAACGGGCGAACCAGTCGTCCCACTCCCCGTTTGCTGAGCGCTAAGCAGGAGCAGAAACTACCACTTTTATAGACTTTGGTGTGTCTCGGCCAGGGGACAGAACCCAGAGCCTTCCTCACAGGGGCGAACGCTCAACGCAAGGCCAAAAGTGAGGCGGTGCCAAGGAAGGCATTAGGAAAGATAAAGTCAGTTAGGAAGAAAAGAAAAGATAAGATCCTAAATTTAGTCGCCTTTTACGATCATGCAATAGGGGCAGCAGGTACAATTCTAACGCCCTACCTGCAGGGCTCCAAAACCATTGAGGATGTCGCGTCACAGATGCCCGGCGCAAAGGTTTTTAGTAAGTTAGATTTTGGTTTTGGCAAATCGAGCTCGATGAGGCTAGCTCAAAGTTGTGTACCCTCAACACACCCTTTGGCCGTTACCGTTACACCCGTCTACCATTTGGTGTTAAAAGTGCACCTGCGGTATTTCATCTCAGTCATCACAGAGATGATTGCAGATCTGGACGGTACTGAGGCAGTCATTGACACTGCATGCATGGGAGGCCGTCCTTACATGACCTTAGCTGTTAATAGTTGATTAATTAAACAAACAAACATCTTAGCCTGGGGTGCATCCCAGGAGGAACATGACCAGCTTCTTAGAAAGGTGTTGGAACCCGCTCGCGAGTACAATGTTAAGTTAGGGACTGACAAATGTGAAATTAGTAAGGCGGAAGTGGCCTACATGGGGCATTTGTTAACTAAAGATGGTCTTATGCAAGATCCGAAGAAAGTCCGTGCTGTCAAGAGTATGGAGAAACTCACCAATGTGAAAGAACTGCAAACATTCATGGGGTTTATACAATATCTTGCTGAATGCATGCCAAGGTTATCTGAAGTGAGCAGCCCGATCCGTGTGCTTTTAGAAAAAGACACTGAATGGCACTGGGGTCCTGAGTAGGACGGTTGTTTCAACAAGCTCATCGAGATGGCTTCGTCAACACCGCTGCTGCAGTACTACGACTGTAGTAAGCCGATAACACTATCCTTTGATGCAAGAAGTAAAGGATTAGGAGCTGTACTTGTGCAAGACAACAAACCCGTCGCGTATGCCTCTCGCGCCTTGACGGAGACACAACAAAGGTTTTCTCAGATTGCGAAAGAGACACTTGCTATTTTATTTAGCTGTCAGAAATATCACGAGTATATTTACGCTAAACATATCACCGTCGAATCTGACCACAAACCATTGCAGTCAATATTAAACAAGAGGCCCATGGGCCTTACCGGTCACCTGACATCCAAAAGTAATTTGTCGATTTATGGGCCAACATAAAAGCTATGAGGGACTTCAACACATGGTGTGTTAATTTTTTCCCTCCTGTATTCAACACAGAAGCTGAAGTAAATATGAACTGATGTTGATGAAACTCTGTATGCAATGAGGTATTGACATATGGTTGTTATTTTTCCTTCTAATTTTATCATCCTATGGTCAGGTGACCTAAAAATTTAAGCTATTTGGACCCCACTGGGCTCCACCCCTCAGCCTTTGGGGATGAGACAGGGTCAAAATGTCCTCTTGTGGTTATAATGCGAATCAAAAGTTTGAACAATTTCCAGTAGAAAATAAACAAAATATATCCAAGAAGTATTCAATATAAACTATAGCAAACTTAGCCTCCTCCCCAGGGGCAAACAAAGAGGCCAAGGGTTATAAAATTCACAATTCTGATAAAGCACCACAATATCTTTAGAACACAAGGTCCGATAATAGCATAATTACAAAGGACATGAACTCTATAATATAGTTACAGTATATAGTATACTTTTTCAGTCCTTTGTATTTGTGTCAGAGTGCTGACAAAGAAATTATCTAAAAATAGTAACAGTGACCTTGACCTTAGTCTGGCAATCTTCACACTCAAACTTGTCCGAGATATTATGATCCTTTGTCTATTTGTGAAGTGTGATCAAAATCACTCAAGGGATGAAGCCGCTAGAGTGCTGATAGGGATTTTCTAACAATAGTAACAGTGACCTTGAACTTGACCTAACAACCCTTAAAATCGAAATCGTCCGAGATCTTGTTAATATTAAGTTATCGTGTTCACAACAAAAAGTTAACACACGACGGATGATGACGGACAAAAGGCTATCGCAATAGGTCACCATGACCTTTGGTCAGGTGACCTAAAAAATCATACTAGAAACAATCTTTCTGCATAATGTTCTCCATAACTACTGAGATTCCGTACACGAGAGAACAAAGTTAAATACCAATGCACAGATGGTTTTAGACTATAAATTATAAGGATTGAATGATAATACAAGCTGTTCTACCCGGAAAATATGCCTGAAGTGGCAGGATTTTCGCCATTTTTGTCAGTCTGTTAATAGGACGTTAATTAATCAAACAAACAAACAAATCCATGTCAGTCTACATTTCATTGGTGCGTAGTATACAAAAAACCTACAACAAAGACAAACACCATATAACACTACGTTGAAACGAACTATTCACAAAACGAAAGTACAAACCTTTCACACCTATATACACTGTCGTGCAGCTCAACCGGACTAGTGGGAGGCAGGAGTGAGAATGATTATTTGCGGGAATATTAATACCATAGTAGCAGCAAGTGAACGATGGGATGATGAGAAATGCACGTAGTAAACCAGAGTCCGTCCGTCCACTATCACTCAAACACCTACATGTACATACACATATCAACACCTGTACATGACAGGTGTAACCTCATGCGCGGCGACTTATGAATACATACTCACATAGCACATACATGCATACCTGACCTACATGTATGTATCACCTGTCTACTCATACAACATGTGTTGTGTAGTATACACGTGGGACTCATTTACGTCCAATGTTACCTATGCTGTGGAATGTGGACGAACCGGACATTGACATGTACTCGACATGCTTTGACACCTGCACTGCATGCTTCTCGAGTTCCTATACTTAACTACGTCACTTCCCTAGCTTTCTTTCTAACCACTCCATTATCTGTAGGATCATTATATTGCTGGATGTCCGCGCGAGCGGACCAGCCAGACCATCCTTGAGACTTCTTACCCCCTCAAGGGCTATAAGACTATGGAGCATGGTAAGTTGACAAGATAGTTACCGCGAGCGTGGCTATAAACCATAAACCTGATAGTTGGAACCGATGCAAGTACATTTATTACGATCAGTTATATGAACATAAACAAGTGAGAAGTACAGACTGTAGTGTTATCAATGAGTGGCACATAAACATAGTAAGTGTGTGGTTCGTTATCTATCCAATTAGGTCCAGCGATGTACCACCTGCTAGATTAACTACCCAGGTGTTGCACTATGACTTGTAGATCTAGAGTAAACTGTCTCTGATATACTCTATAGGAAGTGAGGCAGGTGACATTTTCACATCATTTAACCTTACAGAAGCCTATATAAAGAAATGGAAGAATGTGTTAGGGAAATTCAACGAATCTTTCATCCCAAAAGAAATATCGTATTTGAACACTCCAAGTTTAACCTCAGAAAACAGGACGAAAGAAAAACAGTAGACAGTTTTGTCACTGACCTTCATGTTCTCGCAGACAATTGCAACTTTGATGCACTGCATAACGAAATGATACGAGACCGTATGGTTGTCGGGAATCAGGACCACAATGTCTCAAAAAGGATGCAATTGAACGCGGAATTAACACTGGAAAAGGCTGTTGTTTATGCCAGAAATAGCAAGCTGTAAAGAGACAACTAACGATAGTAAGAGGGACAGAGAACTCCAGCCAGGAAACCACAGAAGACACTGTGAACAAAGTGAAACAAAAACAATGTCAGACCAATAACAAAGAAATACCAGAACTACGCAAAACAGCAAAATTTCCCAGCATAGTTTTTTGTTTGTTTGTTTGAGTTTTACGGCCCATCGACAACTAAGGTCATTTAGGGCCAAACTACAAGTCATGCATTAATATCAGGATAAAAGTTCAGGGTAAGAAAAAGCAAGTAAGGACTAAAACACAGATTGTAAACGTTAATTTGATAAAAAAAAGAAGGTTTGCATGGGATAAAATAAATTTGGCTAAAACACATGAGAAAACTCATGCACAATGTTGATGAAACGATGAAATGTTGAGTTGATACGATGTATGATGAGAAAACGTTCATATTTTGCTTAAAATACCGATCTCTTTGAGATAATTAAAAATACGATTATGTCTCACGGCATGAAACAAAGTGTACATGTCGGAGACATCGTAGTATTTATCTCGTATGTGTTTAAAATCAATACAATGCAATAAAATATGCTCCACTGTGAGAGGAGAATCACATGCATGGCATGTAGGAGGATCCTCCCCTCTCAATAGATAGGAATGTGTAAAATATGTGTGTCCAGTTCGGAGCCGAGAGAGTACAACTTCCTCTCTGCGGTCACTCCGACTGGACAGTTTAGGATTAAGTGTAGGTTGAATTTTAAACAGTTTATTGTTTGTTTCGGTAGACCACCTTTGTTGCCAATGGTGTTTGATGGCTGACTGAATTGAAGGTTTGATGTCGGTGTATGGTAGTTTCAAATCTGTTTGTGCTAGGCGAAGAGCAGTCTTAGCTGCTTCATCAGCCTGTTCATTCCCCTTTATACCCACATGACTGGGAATCCAGAGATAAGTAATTTGAGTTTTAGAAGATAATCGAAATGTTCGGATTAAAAGATTTTGGATTAGAGTATTTCTAGGGCTTCTTGATTTCAAAGCCTGAAGAACCGAAAGAGAGTCTGAACAGATGATTGCCTTTTCAATGCGGTGTTCTTCGATATGGTCAAGCGCCAGACCGATAGCACATGCTTCCGCAGAGAAAATGGAGGCAATATCCGGGAGTCGGATAGAGGAGCAGTGATTAGATGTACAGCATGCTGCCGCAACTTTATCACCATCTTTTGATCCGTCAGTGTAGATCTGAACATGGTCAGGGAAAGCCCTAATGCACTCCCGAAAGGAGGATTTGTGTTTCTTCGGGTAATGCACTGGATTTTGCCCTCTCATGTAGAGATAAATTGATATCAGGTGTTTGAATGAGCCATGGTGGTACATCCGATACGGTGTACTCGTCAATGGTGTCGAAAGTTATATTAAGTTCCAGCAAAAATTTTGAAATTCTGATGCCAAATGTTGGTATGAGCTGTTTATGTATGAGAGCTTTGTGATTTATGGGTAAATATTTCTTGGTGTTGTGGATTGAATACAAGGTTAAAAAAATGCAGCGATTTTTGGGGTTGGATTTCAGTGAGCAGCATACTGTATGAGGTTAATTTCTTTCGATCGATCGTCGCGAGATGGCTCATTAGCTTTCACATCAGGGAGACTCTTTCACAGGTGTTGTTTCGAAAATGCTCCAAGGTGCGGAGACGCCAGTCCTGATTCTGTTATAGTAGGTCAAGCATACTGTAGATAGGGAGCTGCGAAGCCGATCCATAGACAATAGAGCCGTAAGTCAAGTTTTGATCTATATAGAGTTTCTGCCCGATAGATACGTAAGAAGCAGTTCACTTCAACGGTCTTGCAAAACCCCAATCAGAATGGGAAAGAACTCGTGTAGAATGTTCAGAGCGCCTTCGAGCACTTATCCGTCAGATGTTCTGATATGTGGAACTAAAGGACAGTTTCCCGAATCAAATATTAGTCCAAGAAATTTAGTTATGTTCAACTAACTGGAATTTTAATTCCATTGAGTGTGAGGTCCAGGATCATTGGTGGGGTTTTCCAAGTACTTTTGACAGAAGTGCATACAGACAGTTGTTGCTGATCTTGAAAATCTGAAGAAGAAGTGCCATTTTCGTCAGCCCAATTTTTGTAATTTTTGCCTAAGAAACATTGTTGTAGTTTGTACGTTTTTTTTTGATGTTCTATAGTGTGCATGCATGTTTTTTGAATCTGTAACAGATTCAAGAAAAAAATCATCCACCGAAAGTAGAGACCCCCCCTTCCTCCGTATAGAGACCCTTCCGTAGATTGGCCAAGACATTTGGTTATACTGTTAATTTTTAGTCCAAAAAGTGTGACGGACAAGATACCACCCTGAGGGACGCCCATCTCCTGTGTTTCTGTTTCTGAATAAGTTGAACCCGTTCGAACTTTGAAATGCCTGTCAGATATAAAATTTGATATAAACTTTGGCAAATTACCACGTATACCGATATCATGGAGATCGTTCATGATTCCATATTGCCAAGTTGTGTCGTATGCCTTTTCAAGGTCAAAGAATACGGCCACAAGATGTTCTTTCTTGGCAAATGCTTCTCCCAGCTAAGAGAACAGGTTGTAAACAGTCGGCGGTTTTTAAAATGCCGGCAGAGCATTGCAAAGTTGGTTCAAATCTGTAAAACGTATTTACGAATTAGAATAAACAAAGGTGAACCTTCGTATAGGAATTTTTATTTTTTTCATTTTGATAGTTAGTGTATTATGTTACCGAACCTTATGCTTAAAATTCCAATTTGCTTTGCCAACGTTAAACAACAAAACCAAACTAGAAGTCACTCAGGGTCAGTAATTTTATAAATATCCCTTTTTAATCTATGAAGATTATTTGGTTCCATCAAACCTGTGAATTCAGGAGATTTTTGAAATTTTAGCCTATTTGACCCATTTTGGCCCCGCCCCTCTGGTCCCTTGGGGTCAGCCAGGACCAATATGAATACTGTGTTAAAATTATAACCCAGTTTGACTCGTTTCCCATTAAAACTAAGCAAATAATGTTCATAAATGTGTTTTTCCTATATAACTATAGTAAATTTGACTCTCTCAGTCCATGCGAAATATGCTGGTTCGACGGACATGTCTGGTAAAAATCAGTTGTGGTCCGGCAATTAACTGACCATTTTTGGGAAAGGGCTTTTATAAGTTGTACTAACTTGTGTCCGATCCTTTTGTAAATTTGTTTGCAATAAAATAGTTTAAACTAAATGACATATCAATTAGGGAAATGACAGGAGATAGAAAGGATTACTTCAAAGAACATTTCTGTATTAGTAGGCACGTGTACGAGACACTCCAGGGATATCTGTCACCTTTCCTGGCGGTACAATATACAGGGAGTTTCGATCCAATTCCTGCTAACCACCAGCTTTTAGTATTCCTTTGTTACCTCGCAAACCAGGCGTCAATAAGAGAGATTTTTCAGTTATTTTGGGATATCTATCCTAACTGTTCATGAGATAGTGATGAAAGTGTGCGACATATTTGTCCGGGAATTACAAAGACGCGTAAGTTGTTTAACTTGAAGTTAGTCCGAGTCAATACCATGAGAAAATAACTTAAACAAAACAAATGATTTATTTGATTTGTGTAAACTTTTGAATCAGTTTAACTTTAATGATGGAAATGGTTTGTTTTGTTCTACACACTGTGTAATTCAATTGTACAGTATATTTCTCAAGTTTGATGGTCTGTCCAAGATTGGTTCATGTCAATATAAAAACAAGAGGCCCAGAGGGCCTGTATCGCTCACCTGGTTTGTAATGCCAAGTAATGTTCTGAATACAGGTTCATTGTTTCTTTTCTGAAGGAATTTTAATATTAACCTCTAAATCCCCTATTAGGCCCCACCCCTCCTGCCCCCAGGGGGTCAGAGCCAAAATTTATACAAGTTCTGTTCCCCTTCCCCCATGGATGTTTGTGGCCAAATTTGGTCACAATCCAAGCAAAACTCTATGACTAGTAGCGATTTATAGGATTTACCTCTATTTCCCCTATTGGGCCCCACCCGTCCTGCCCCTGGGGGGCCAGAGCCAAAACTTATAAAAGTTCTGTTCCCCTTCCCCCAAGGATGTTTGTGGCCAAATTTGGTTACAATCCATACAGAACTCTATGACTAGTAGCAATTTATAGGATTTACCTCTATTTCCCCTATTGGGCCCCGCCCCTCCTGCCCCCCGGGACCAGAGCCAAAATTTATACAAACTCAGTTCTTATTCTCCCAAGGATATTTCTGGCCAAATTTGGTTACATTCCATGCGGAACTCTGTGACAAGTAGCGATTTAAAGGATTTACCTCTATTTCCCCTATTGGGCCCCGCCCCTCTTGCCCCCGGGGGGGGGGGGGGGGGTCATAGCCACAATTTATACAAGTTCTGTTCCCCTTCCCCCAAGGATGTTTGTGGCCAAATTTGGTTCCAATCCATGCAGAACTCTATGACTAGTAGCGATTTAAAGGATTTACCTCTATTTCCCCTATTGGGCCCCGCCCCTCCTGCCCCCGGGGGGTCAGAGCCAAAATTTATACAAGTTCTGTTTCCCTTCCCCCAAGGATGTTTGTGGCCAAATTTGGTTACATTTCATGCAGAACTCTATGACTAGTAGCGATTTAAAGGATTTACCTCTATTTCCCCTATTGGGCCCCGCCCCTCCTGCCCCCAGGGGGCCAGAGCCAAAATTTATACAAGTTCTGTTTCCCTTCCCCCAAGGATGTTTGTGGCCAAATTTGGTTCCAATCCATGCAGAACTCTATGACTAGTAGCGATTTAAAGGATTTACCTCTATTTCCCCTATTGGGCCCCGCCCCTCCTGCCCCTGGGGGATCAGAGCCAAAATTTATACAAGTTCTGTTCCCCTTCACCCAAGGATGTTTGTGGCTGATTTTGGTTACAATCCATGCCAAACTCTAGGACAAGTAGCGATTTAAAGGATTTACCTCTATTTCCCCTATTGGGCCCCGCCCCTCCTGCCCCCGGGGGGTCAGAGCCAAAATTTATACAAGTTCTGTTCCCCCTCCCCCAAGGATGTTTGTGGCCAAATTTGGTTACAATCCATGCAGAACTCTAGGACAAGTAGCGATTTATAGGAAATGTTGACGGACGGACGGACGACGGACGCCGCGCCATGACATAAGCTCACCGGCCCTTCGGGCCAGGTGAGCTAAAAAAAATCTGAAGGTTTTTTTTATTTATTCAGAAAATTCGATGGCCAGATCAATTAAGACGAAGACAAATATCTACAGAAATTGAGAAAGTTTCGGGGTTTTCAGGAGTTGTTGGATTTCTTGATGAGTCACACATACGCTTGGCACCTGCAATAAATGGCGATACTGACTATTTTAACAGGAAGGGATTTCCTTCAATGCTATTGCAGGTACAAAGCAAAAAAGGTTATTAGCTATCCAATTCGTTCGTTCGATTTATTAACGTCCTATTAACAGCTATGGTCGTGTATCGACTTTGAGAAGACAACTTCAGTGAACATTATTATAAGACCCTCCTTAAAAAATGTATATAACTTTGATGTTAAGTTCTGAAATGTAAAATCTGTATTCAATTTTATAAAAACACGGCATACACGGTTATGTAGAGATTTAAAAGAAGTTATTGCAGTTTCCACAAGTATACAACAAGAGCTGTTGGAGAACAGCAAAGCTCGCCTATTCAGAAGAAGCTGATGTTCAAGTATTTACTATTTAAACATGGAAATATGACAAATTAACAGGCTCAAAAAAAACCTAAAGGGCCCCAAATTGGTTGTATTATCACGTTCAGCATCCATACACATTGGGAAAATAAAATCATAAACATTTATGATGACTTTATGCTTAAACAATAGACAAAATAGAAACTTGCTCAAAAACTTCAACATGGAAATATGACAAATTAAAAGACTCAAAAAAAAACCTAAAGGGCCCCAAATTGGTTGTATTATCACGTTCAGCATCCATCGCATTAGGAAAATAAAATCATAAACATTTATGATGACTTAAGCTTAAACAATTGACGAAACAGAAACTTGCTCAAAAACTTTAACGTGAAATGGGACGCCAACGCTGACGCCGGGGTGACAACATTAGCTCCCCCTATTCTTCGAATAGGCGAGCTAAAAAGCCAAGTTTTAATTAATGTTTCCTATTTGTTGTAGGTAGTTATTAATCATGAACTTTTCATCACAAGTGCCTATACATGATGGCCTGGCTGTACCCACGACGCAAGAGTTTTGCGCAATTCTCAGTCGTTTGCTAAAGCTGAAGGAGGGTAATTATTTAGCAATAGAGAAACATGTATCCTCGAGGTTTTGTTTTGTTTGTTTGTTTTTTAACGTGCATCCTCGAGGTAAGTCATAAGCTACCTTAAACATAAGAAAAACATAAGATTTACATAAAATTGAGACTTATTAGACATTCATGTAATATTATAATGTTTAATGTTTACTATTCTATTAATTGCCTCTCTGTTTTTCTTTTAAAGTGAGAGTGAGGAATTGGAGACCAATAGAATTGTAAACATTGGGAAAATGAGAGATATGTGGAATGATGTCGTACACCAACATTACAGTCACAAGCCTTCATGCAATGGAAATTTAGATTGTAACTTTACAACAGAGGAGTGTCGGGGCTTGGGATGGAGAATAGGACTAAGATGTACTAAATGCACCCATGTGTCAGGTGTGTATTCTCTATATGAAGAAATGAAGGAACCAGGGAAGAAAGCGCGAGACACCGTGAAAATGAACTCTAACAGTACAAGTCGGACTTACTCAGAGTAGAATTGGTAAAGCTGCAATGAGACTTACCCTGATGAGTGCCAATATCCCTCCCCTGAGAGAGAGGAATGCAGAAAAGTGCAAACGAAGTGTGCGGAAAAAAAATCGAGGAAATTAACAAGACTGACATGAGTGAACTACGGAATTGTGTACAAAAATCAACACTCTGAGAGGAAATCAGCCGAACAAATTTAACCTAATGGTTGACGAGACTAACAACAACCCATCATATTCAGGTGGAGGAAAGACTCCAATTCAGCCAGCAAGTAATGTTCAGCAGCATAGAGAACACAATATCAAAGACAGTGTTAGACCTTGTCACCAAAAACAAATTGTGCAATAACTGGCCACCCTTGTTTGTTTGATTAATTAAACGTCCTATTAACAGCTATGGTCATGTAAGGACGGCCTCCCATGTTACCAGGTGGCAGCAGCCGGAGGCAGCGATCTTGTACTGTCGGGTAAGGGCACTTTTGCTTTTGCACTGGACAACCAGCAGTTTCAGAATGGATATGATTGTTGCAGCACCTTAAATGGTATATTATGGCTAGATATGCGGTGTGTTGCGTGTATGTTGTGCGAGGTGAGTGTACTGGGAGACTGCGGTATGTTCGTGTTGTGTCTTCTTGTATAGTGGAACTGTTGCCCTTTTTATAGTGCTATATCACTGAAGCATGCCGCCGAAGACACCAAGCAACACACTCCACCCGGTCACATTATACTGACAACGGGCGAACCAGTCGTCCCACTCCCGGTATGCTGAACGCTAAGCAGGAGCAGAAACTACCACTTTTTTAGACTTTGGTGTGTCTCGGCCAGGGGACAGAACCCAGAGCCTTCCTCACAGGGGCGAACGCTCAACTCAAGGCCAAAAGTGAGGCGGTGCCAAGGAAGGCATTAGGAAAGATAAAGTCAGTTAGGAAGAAGAGAAAAGATAAGATCCTAAATTTAGTCGCCTTTTACGATCATGCAATAGGGGCAGCAGGTACAATTCTAACGCCCTACCTGCAGGGCCAAGCCTTAATAATAATGTAAACAGTGTTAAGAAGTGTAATAGATCTCCAGTTTTTAAGTTTATTACGGGGTTTGTCACCTTTTGTAATACATGTAAGTATACCTTGATTTTGAGTAACAGATAATTCTGAAATTTAAAAGCCATGGTTAATTGATCTAACAATGAAATGACCAAGTCGTTTTCCAAAACACTTTAAAAAATTCTGCCGAAAATCCATCAGAACCGGGACTTTTATTATCTTTCATTTTCATTAGTATTTTCTCCATATCTGTAATAGTGATAGGCCTTTCCAACGATAAAGATTCAAGGGGAGATAACTTTGGGATTTCATATTGGTCAAGCAAATCTTCCAAGTCAACATCTTGTGAATTGATATTCATTTTGTATAGATTTTCATAAAAGAATCTTGTTTCATCAAAGATCTCATTCTGATCAAAAATTACTGTGCCATCGTCTTTTTCTATCCGTGGAATGATTTTGTTGGTGAAATTTCTTGTTTCTAATTGACAGAAATAACTAGTTGGTTTCTCTCCTTCACTGATACATTTTGCCCGAGAGCGAATCATGTTACCGTTTAACTTGTGCTTTCTTAATTGCTGTAATTCGTGTTATTTTTTGTATAAAGCATATTTATCAAATCATTATTTAAAGATACATATTCTTCTAATTTCTGAATATCATCTTATAAGTTTTTTCTCAGAATCATTGCATATTTTCTTTTTATGACAAGAGTAAGAAATAGTTTTACTTCTAATTTCAAGTAGTAGAGATTCCAAAAACAACTGATCATCTATTAAAAAAATTTTACTATAGGAATATTTTCAATATTTTATACCGGTAATGCATACTGTGTTTTTATTTTTAGGTCATCTGACCGAAGGGTCAGGATGACCTATGGTCATCGTGATTTGTCTGTCGCCGTGCGCCATCCATCGTGCGTAGACTTTTTCCTTTGAAACGCACTCCTCCTTAACCGCTAAGCGGATGTCATCCACATATTTGGCGTGAAACATTATTAAGGAAGGACACTCATATTTTTTATAAATGAGCTTGGTCCGACCCCTAGGGGCTGAGGGGTGGGGCCCAAAAGGGCAAATTTTTCTTATTTTGCGCTCAGCATACAGGGAGTGGGACGACTGGTTCGCCCGTTGTCAGTTTAATGTGGGGTATTAGCTTCTGGTACAATAGCAGAGAGAATAAAGACTGTTATAACTAAATTGATAAGTAATAATCAAACTAGATTTATCCAAGGTAGATATATTGGTGAAAACACGCGTTTGATATATGATTTGATGCAATACACTGAAGAAAATAATTTACCTGGACTTTTATTATTAATTGATTTCGAAAAAGCATTTGACTCTGGGGGCCGCGGTGGCCGAGTGGTTAAGATGTCCCGACATATTACCACAAGCCCTCCACCTCTGGGATGCGGGTTCGAATCCCATGTGGGGCAGTTGCCAGGTACTGACCGCTGGTCGGTGGTTTTTCTCCGGGTACTCCGGCTTTCCTCCACCAACAAACCTGGCACGTCCTTACATGACCCTGGCTGTTAATAGGACGTAAAAATAAACAAACCAAACCAAAATTTGACTCTGTTTCCTGAAATTTTATCAAAAAAACCTTATCATTTTTTTTAATTTTGGACCCTCTATCATTAATTGGATCAAACTTTTTCAAAACATCATTATTTCTGCTGTTAATATAGGTGGAAACTTATCCAGTTTCTTCGCTATTGAACGCGGTTGCCGAAATGTTATCAATCGTATTAACAAATGATTTAGATATAAAAGGTATTGTTATTAACGACAAAGAAGTTCTTCTTTCTCAGTTTGCGGATGATACATCAGTGATTCTTGATGGTTCAGAAAAATCTTTACTTTACAACAACTTAACTTTATGCCAGAATTTCAGGTCTCAAAATGAATTTCACCAAGACCCAGGTAGTTTGGATTGGCAGTAAAAAATACAGTAATGATAAATACACCACATAATATAATCTCTCATGGGGTATAAAAAAATTTAATCTGTAAGGCAGTTGAATACGATGTTGACTTACATAGAATTGTTCAGCTAAACTTCGACAAAAAGCTTGTTAAACTAAAGACTCTTATAAACTCATGGAACAGAAGAAATCTTTGGTAAGAAAAAATGGTAAGATAACTGTTAAATAAAAACATTACTTATTTCCCAATTTAATCACCTCTTTATAGCACTTTCAACACCACATGATTCTTGTATAAAGAAAATCAACAGCATATTATATGAATTTTTATGGAGTGGAAAAACAGATAAAATTAAACGTGACATCATTGTTAAATAAATTAAACGTGACATCATTGTTAAATCATACAAAGAGGGTGGCTTGAAAATGATTAATTTAAAATCTTTTAAAACAGCCCTTAAAGCAACATGGGTAAGAAGATATATATAAGGAAGAGGTTAGTTGGATGTGCATTTTGGACAAATATATTGATAAGTATTCACTAGCTAATTGTGGAACATGTAAACTTCAGAAAACATTAGATGGATGTACTAATTTATTTTGGAAAGATTTCCTCGAAGCATGGGAAAAAAACACCAATAGATTCATCTTAGATATATTGATGATGCACATATGCAAAAATCCAATATGGTATAATTAGGGCTGCCCGCGGTTAACCGGTATATTGGTGTATTGCAATTACACCACCTAAAAAATGTTTGTTACCGCGATACAGTTTACCCTGATACCGGTTTTTTTACCATATATTTTCCTTAGTAGTATCATAATTTCATTAATTTGATATAATTAAAACGTCCTGTCATTAAAACAAAACAAGCAAGTTGTATTTGTTTTGCTTTCCGATAATATGAAAGCCATGTGGGTATCCCTTTCGTTTTCTCAAGTTGTTTCGCTCCATTAATCATCAAATACGGAATATATAAGTTATATTAACACATTTAAAGGTCCGGTGAATACATTGGCTGCAGGGATTTTGCAAGCTATTTCAGGCTTCATCGTCCGCCGCATTTTTCGAATTCCTACACGTGTCAAAACAACACTGCAAGCCGATCAGCCCTTTGAAGTTTAATCACGATCGTAAGCGTATTTTGCCAGGACAAATGTACGTAAATTGTTCATTATTTAGGTTCAAAAGTGTAAATATTTGCAGACAATATCATGTTTAGATATTGTATTATTAGGTTACGATCGTCTGTAGTCTAGCTTTTTCACAGACTCGTAATTTTTACAAAAACCTCACATTTGAACAATTTTTGTTACTCAACAACATGGTTGAAATCGATGTAAAACTACATAACATAGCACTGTTTGTATAATGTAAAGGGTGTTTTTATTATGGAATATATACAAAATAAACACCACATATGTTAAGGTCAAAATATTGCAATATATATCACAATACAGTTATTGTGTGTATCACAATATATTGTGGTACGCTTCTGCCGTATCGCGGCAGCCCTACATAGCACAAAAATAAGATGGCTACAATATAGAATAAATCATCGAATTTTAACAACAAACACTCTTTTACATAAAATGGAAATAAAACAAGACCCGTCCTGCACTTTTTGTAAAACTCACCTGGAAACACAATTGAACATCTGTTTTGGGAATGTGATAAAGTTCATAATTTAATGAGAGAATTTAAACATGCGCTCACAGCCATAAATTTTGAAGTTAATTGGGTAAAAACAGGAATTTAATTTGGGAACATTTAGCTTCTGTGATGCTGACTTAATTATAGACAATCTTATTTTACTTATTATTAAACAACAGTGTTCTCCCCAGGATTTTTTTCACTGCGCTATGGTAATTTTTCAACTCCACACTGTGGCGTGCGGCGCGCGCGGTGCGGCGCAACTCTACACAAATTTACTGTTTTGTATCACAGCTAAATAATGATAAATAGTGTTACCAAAAAAATAATGAACTCATTAAAAACTTTTTACCTCATATTCACTGATCATTATCATAGATTTCTATAGTACTTTTGCCAGAATTAATATATCATGATGAGATTTTTCTTCTCTTTATCTGTCCAAAGTACTTCACACATGAATCAAAGTCAAACTCTCCTAAACTTTGTCCTTCTATGGAGATTGTCATCAGAGAGTTCAGAATGTTCTGGCTGAGTCGGTTCCTTAGATTTGTTTTCACTCTGTTCATTGTACTAAATGACCTCTCACAGTCAGCAGTGGACATAGGCAGAACCAAGGCAATCTGAGCATATCTTGCCAGGGAAGGATACAAATCCTCCATGGTGGCAACCTTTAGTAAGGATTCCTGGAATGTCAGATCCAGCATCATTTCCTTGGCCAGGAGAAAACGAAATGACAGGAACTCTTCCTTGACAGTTTCGTAACATGTGATGGACTTGAAATGCCCTGCTAATACCTGAAATACAAATGTCAAAAGTCAGATGGCTGTCAATAAATTGATATACCAGGAAAGTAAACAAAATCTTTAATCATTAATTCAAAGCTATTGACTTATAAATTAGTATATAAATCCTTTGAGATATAACAGAGGATTAAACAAACTATGTTTATTTAGTGTTTACCATTTCATATGAAAAGTACTGTGCCAAGCTTGAATAAAAATGTGTTTGTTGGTAAATTTCTGACAATTACATGATCAAACAAATATGGATATAACTACCTGAAGCTTTTGGAAATGAACAGCCTCATAAAAAGTGGGATCTCCCTTGTCCATCAACTCTGGGTCGAAGATGGTCAATGCCTCCAGAATATTATTGTCAGGAAATCTCTCATGTAGATTGTTAACTACATTGTCTAGGTATTTCTGGAAGACCTGGAAAAGTGACATTAATTTTTAACAAATATTTACAATTCTATTTCATATCACAATGTTGTTTTGCAGACAATAAATGTATCAAAAGCACATTAACTGACTTCATTCTTGATATAATTACTCTTTGTCAAATTTTGATTCAGGCATCAGTATTTTCATTTCTTTCCTATGAATCATTGCAATCTTCTAGGAACTTACCCCTTCTTTAAATGCTGTGATGTCATTCTCTCCTCCTCTTATACCAAACTCCTTTAGTGATTCAATCTGGTTAGGAAGGTCGCTAAAGAACTCTCCAGGGTTTTCCATCATCCGCAGAAGTGTCATTTGGGTTGAAGATACCATTGGGTCCACCAGAGTAAAATCAACCTGGGCTTTCTGGAAAACCTTGGATAGGCGGCATAAATGTGGCAGTACATCACTCAGCATGGAGATGGTGCACAGGAAACGAGGGTCCTTGCAGAATGTTGCCAATCCAGCTGCTGTGGCATCGTTTCTATCTGCAGCCTCACGCTCCAGACTTGTAATGAGTGAAGGGAGACATCTGCGGACAGCAGTAACTGCCATCTCATGTGACAACCATCTTGTGTCTGATATTTCTTTTAGTTTAAGTGAGACACCACCAAATACAGCCTGTTGTGAAATAGATAAGTGTTTAGTGGACAGTCAACAAAATTTTTATTGTTATTAAACATATTTCACATTAGAGAAATATACCAATTTTTCTATTTGAATAAAATTTAATTAATCAATTATCATTAATGATTATATAGTTTACCTCAATCTCCTTTAATCCACTCATCCTCACAGCAGAGTTTTGATAAAATCGGAAAAGCTGCTGCATGATGTCTTTAAACTTCCTCAAATATGGAATGTTGTCTGTGGCCTGAGCGGAAGCAAGAGCTAATCGATGAGCCACACAGTGAATGTTGATCAGCTCGGGGTTGACAGTCTTTAGCTGAGTGGCAACCTACAGACAATAAATTGAACAATGAGTTCTCAAATTTCAGAGCACATAACATGATTACATTAACTGTACATTGTATATATATCACAAACAAATAAATATGAACATTAAATCAAAGATTATTACTTAATTTTACAAACTTACCCCAGTTTTCCGGCCGACCATGACAGAGGCACCATCTGATCCCATGCCAATTAATTTGTTTAGTGGTAATTCATTCTCCCTAAAAAAATGTCTCCAATGCAGCCATGATTGTGTCTGCTTTGCCGTCAGGAAGGTCAACCAATCCAAGAAATGCTGTTCTCACCTAAAAATCAAATAATATAAATCATAAAGAGGAATAATTACTAGAGAGAAACGGAAACATTATTTTATTCAATAGATAAACTAGAGGGAAAATGTAAAATTATATTTATATTCAATAGATGAACTAATTATATAAGAGCATTTCCTCATATATCATATGACCATTTTTTTTAGATTTACCTTCATTTCTGGAGTCATGAATCTGGCCATAACAGTCATCTGCTTTAATACAGCTATGTCTGTTGTTTCATCAATTAAGATGGAAAAGTACAGACTATCCCTGATCATGGTCAAGATAGGTTTTCTTATTTGGGCACTTATGCAATCCAACATCTCCTGCATGATCCTGTGACTTCTGTAGTTTACATTGTCACCTTTCATCAACATATTAAGATAGTCACATCCCATACTCTTTGCTAAATCCAACAGGGAACCGTAATGTGTGGTGTGTGCAATTTCTTCTTTTGCCAACCAAAACAAACATTTAAAGGCTCCAACTAAAGCTGTCCTCTCCATAGAAACATGCTTAACCACAGCAGCCTCGATACCTTGTCCTCGTTCTGCGAGTCTTGATTTGGCCTCTAAGTCTACAGCATCAATATGGTTGCTAGACCGTGCATGTCGCTTTAAGCTCTCTTTTACTATATATGTGCAAGGAGAATTTATCCATGCGTCTCCTCCATTCTTGGACCGTGTCCTGAACTTCTTGCAGAGACTGCACAACATACCTAAAATGATAAAATCAAGAAAAGAACATTAAATATGGAGTGTATGTGCAATATAAGAATGGAAACATCACTTGATTACTATTTGCCATTATATAAATACAAACAGTAATAATTTCATTTAGAACAAGCAAACGAACGTATGGAGTAAATTAGAATTCTTAGTTATCATTCTATATTTCTGATGTAATATGTAATAAAACAATCATTACAAACATATAAAAAGAATTAAAGAACAAATTCATTATAAAATAAATCAATCTTATACAGAGTCTAGTGGGTGATATAGACATGACGTAACATTATAATCAAATGACCACTGCTTTTTATTATTGTAATGGAAATATAAAGTGTACGTACCTTGCTGATCTTCCGTGATAATTAGCCTCAACACCCGATATTGATAATTAGCCTCAACACCCGATTTACGGATTTTACTAGGAGTTTTTTTGACAGGACTATCGTTAGTATCGACTGTTGGAGTTTCCATCACGAGTTGTGACTTTCCTAACCAATTGGTCAGGGCTGTACTTCCAGAAGTGATCTTTCGTTTCTTTGGTGTTGACATGTCGCAAGCGAATGTAATAATGAGTGAAAAAAATCACAGTCCAATATAACATGGTCATCGGCAAAAAGTAATAAATCATAATGATGCTAATACACAGCATCAGCTGTCATTCAGGTATCGTCGATCATGTCAATGATTGATACAAATTTACTACCACGTGGACTGGAACTTATGTCATTTTGACACTTGTCATCTTGGTATACACACTTTAAAAAACAATCACCTTGCTGTCCATACCCGTATATACTTGTGGTGACATTGATTAATAAACTAATTACCTCGTAATTGCAATACACATGCCGAAAGTCGCGAGCGATAGACATTGTTGATGTACCAGTCAGCCGTCTGTATCAACGTGCGTGATTGGCCGACAGTCCGTCTGTATACAAACGACAGCCAATCAAATGCGTCGTTACTCTCAGCCTACAGTCACTTAATAGAATTTGACAGCTCTACACATATCGAGGCACCCGCGAGGCGATAGTAATTAACACGGTCCCACAGGTAAACATACCCGCAGGGAAGAGATCGTTTAGAACAATAAAGAGCTTGCCACACCTTGTCAGGTAGCAGGGGGCAGTAAGAAAGCCTTTGCATTCATCTTATAGAAAACGGGGGGTCTGATATATTATATGCAACGGGAGGTCAATAGTGCGCCACGGACGCAATATCCGCGCAACGGGACAAATTTTCCGCGCAACGGGGACCGTTGCACGGAATAGGCCTGGGGAGAACACTGAACAATACATATCTAAAATGAAATCAGCTTAACAAGCTTAAACAAGAGGCCCAGAGGGCCTGTATCGCTCACCTGGTTTGTAATGCCAAGTAATGTTCTGAATATAAGTTCATTGTTTCTTTTCTGAAGAAATTTGGATATTTACCTCTTATTCCCCTATTGGGACCCACTCTTTCTCCTCCAGGGGGGTCAAAGCCAAAATTTATACGAATTCTGTTAACCCCAAGGATGTTTCTGGCCAAATTTGGTTACAATCCATGCAGAACTCTAGGACAAGTAGCAATTTATACGATTTACCTCTATTACCCCTATTGGGCCCGCCCCTCCTGCCCCCAGGGGGTCAGAGCTAAAATTTATACAAGTTCTGTTCCCCTTCCCCCAAGGATGTTTGTGGCCAAATTTGGTTACAATCCATGCAGAACTCTAGGACAAGTAGCGATTTATACGATTTACCTCTATTTCCTCTATTGGGCCCCGCCCCTCCTGCCCCTGGGGGTCAGAGCCAAAATTTATACAAGTTCTGTTCCCCTTCCCTCAAGGATGTTTGTGGCCAAATTTGGTTACAATCCATGCAGAACTCTAGGACAAGTAGCGATTTATACGATTTACCTCTATTACCCCTATTGGGCCCCGCCCCTCCTGCCCCCAGGGGGTCAGAGCTAAAATTTATACAAGTTCTGTTCCCCTTCCCCCAAGGATGTTTCTGGCCAAATTTGGTTACAATCCATGCAGAACTCTAGGACAAGTAGCAATTTATACGATTTACCTCTATTACCCCTATTGGGCCCGCCCCCTCCTGCCCCCAGGGGGTCAGAGCTAAAATTTATACAAGTTCTGTTCCCCTTCCCCCAAGGATGTTTCTGGCCAAATTTGGTTACAATCCATGCAGAACTCTAGGACAAGTAGCGATTTATACGATTTACCTCTATTTCCTCTATTGGGCCCCGCCCCTCCTGCCCCTGGGGGTCAGAGCCAAAATTTATACAAGTTCTGTTCCCCTTCCCTCAAGGATGTTTGTGGCCAAATTTGGTTACAATCCATGCAGAACTCTAGGACAAGTAGCGATTTATACGATTTACCTCTATTACCCCTATTGGGCCCCGCCCCTCCTGCCCCCAGGGGGTCAGAGCTAAAATTTATACAAGTTCTGTTCCCCTTCCCCCAAGGATGTTTCTGGCCAAATTTGGTTACAATCCATGCAGAACTCTAGGACAAGTAGCAATTTATACGATTTACCTCTATTACCCCTATTGGGCCCGCCCCTCCTGCCCCCAGGGGGTCAGAGCTAAAATTTATACAAGTTCTGTTCCCCTTCCCCCAAGGATGTTTCTGGCCAAATTTGGTTACAATCCATGCAGAACTCTAGGACAAGTAGCGATTTATAAGATTTACCTCTATTACCCCTATTGGGCCCCGCCCCTCCTGCCCCCAGGGGGTCAGAGCCAAAATTTATACAAGTTCTGTTTCCCCTTCCCTCAAGGATGTTTGTGGCCAAATTTGGTTACAATCCATGCAGAACTCTAGGACAAGTAGCGATTTATAGGATTTACCTCTATTACCCCTATTGGGCCCTGCCCCTCCTGCCCCCTGGGGGTCAGAGCCAAAATTTATAGAAGTTCTGTTCCCCTTCCCCAAGGATGTTTTCTGGCCAAATTTGGTTACAATCCATGCAGAACTCTAGGACAAGTAGCAATTTATACGATTTACCTCTATTACCCCTATTGGGCCCCGCCCCTCCTGCCCCCGGGGGGTCAGAGCCAAAATTTATACAAGTTCTGTTCCCCTTCCCCCAAGGATGTTTCTGGCCAAATTTGGTTACAATCCATGCAGAACTCTAGGACAAGTAGCGATTTATAGGATTTACCTCTATTACCCCTATTGGGCCCCGCCCCTCCTGCCCCCTGGGGGTCAGAGCCAAAATTTATACAAGTTCTGTTCCCCTTCCCCCAAGGATGTTTCTGGCCAAATTTGGTTACAATCCATGCAGAACTCTAGGACAAGTAGCGATTTATAGGATTTACCTCTATTTCCCCTATTGGGCCCCGCCCCTCCTGCCCCCAGGGGGTCAGAGCCAAAATTTATACAAGTTCTGTTCCCCTTCCCTCAAGGATGTTTGTGGCCAAATTTGGTTACAATCCATGCAGAACTCTAGGACAAGTAGCGATTTATAGGATTTACCTCTATTACCCCTATTAGGCCCCGCCCCTCCCTGCCCCCTGGGGCGTCAGAGCCAAAATTTATACAAGTTCTTGTTCCCCCTTCCCCCAAGGATGTTTCTGGCCAAATTTGGTTACAATCCATGCAGAACTCTAGGACAAGAAGCGATTTATAGGATTTACCTCTATTACCCCTATTGGGCCCCGCTCCTCCTGCCCCAAGGGGGTCAGAGCCAAAATTTATACAAGTTCTGTTCCCCTTCCCCAAAGGATGTTTCTTGGCCAAATTTGGTTACAATCCATGCAGAACTCTAGGACAAGTAGCGATTTATAGGATTTACCTCTATTACCCCTATTGGGCCCCGCCCCTCCTGCCCCTGGGGTCAGAGCAAAAATTATACAAGTTCTGTTCCACCCACCTTCCCCCAAAGGATATTTTCTGGCCCAAATGTTGGTTACAAATCCATCCAGTACTCTGAGGACTAGTGTAGCGATTTTACAGGAAATGTTGACGGAAAGGCGGACGACCGGACGAGACGGTCGACGGACGGACGGTCGAACGGGACGCCGACGGCACATGACATAAGCTCACCGACCCTTCGGGCCAGTGTGAGATCTTTAAATCATATACACACTTGAACTAAAATCACCATAAATTTTTTAATATATATAAAATCATAATAAGTCATATAAGTAAATTAGCATTGATTTGATTTGCATTGTAAATTGGATAAAAGGGCTTCACCTTATAATTGTTTTATGTTACTTATTATACAATTGTAATATTGACATTTCAGCATCATCTCTCTATCGTGTGTACGAGTTCGCTATTTATCAGAATGCTGTATTATTTAGTAGCAATAATTTCAGTCTCAGGCTTGCCCCCCCATTGTAATACCTATTTTTGCTTCGGCGGTCTTTTTGTATGTATATGCATCATATGGGTGTGAGAGGGGTATGTGTGTTTTTGTCGTACATGTATTAATGTCATGTGTACTTGTCATACGCGGGTTTGTTTGTTTGATTAATTAACGCTCCTATTAACTGGTAGCTATGGTCATTGTAAGGACGGCCTCACCATGTATTGCGATGTGTGTTGCGTGTCATGTTGTTGCGAGGTCTGCGTGTCCTGGGAGGACTGCTCGTATATTCATTGTTGTGTCTTCTTGTATAGTGGAACTGGTTGCCCATTTTTATAGTGCTACATCCACTGAAGCAATGCGCCGAAGGGACACCAAGCAACACAACTCCACCCTGAATGTACCCACATTATTCTGGACAACGGGCACGAACCAGTCGTCCCACTTCCCTGTATGCTGAGCGCTAAGCAGGAGCAGAAACTAACCACTTTCTATAGACTTTGGTGTGTCTCGGCCAGGGGACAGATAAAACCCAGAGCCACTTACTCACATGGCGCGAACGCTCAACTCAAGGCCAAAAGTGAGGCGGGTGCCAAGGGAGGCATTAGGAAAAGATAAAGTCCGTTTAGAAAGAAGAGAAAAGATAAAGATCCTAAATTTTAGTCGCCTTTTACGATCATGCACATAGGGACCAGCAGGCTACAATTCTAACACGCCCTTTCCTGCAGGGCCGAGGCAAGCAGGTACAATACAATTCTAACGCCCTAACATGCATGAATATGTTGCGAGTGTACGTATGTTTATGGGTAGATATTTATGTATGTAACTACTATTGTCTTATATATCATGTATGTATGTGAGGGTGTTTGCGTTGTAGACTAGGTACAAAATCAAAAATTCAATTGCT
This sequence comes from Argopecten irradians, assembly GCF_041381155.1. Taxonomy (NCBI): domain Eukaryota; kingdom Metazoa; phylum Mollusca; class Bivalvia; order Pectinida; family Pectinidae; genus Argopecten; species Argopecten irradians. The sequence goes on along the minus strand of NW_027187715.1, from coordinate 35,704 downwards.
GTTATACATTTCGCAATTCCTTTATTTAAAAAAACAAATTATTACATAATTCCACCTCTACCTTAAACTGTAACAAGAAAGTAAAAATACTCAACTTTATGACCCTATTTAATTCATTAGTATCTTATTTTCTTAAAATCTGTATGATACATACAACCATTTATAAATATTACATCACTGCATTAAAGATAAGCATCCATTTGTTAATTGTTATTGTCTTTATTGCTGTTATTAATGATAAAAAATTGAATACAAAAAAATATTCGCAACAAACAATATCAATGTCATTAATTTGAACAAAACTCGATCTCCCTTCATCCAAGCATGTCACAGGCATACTATTCAGGTTCTATCTACTCTCCTCAAATAAATATTCACAAAGTTGATTTAAAGGATTATAGACCCATTATCACCCCTTATGACCATTGACTATGAATGGTCATTTTTTTAACCCCCTTTTTAGTACCTATAACCCATTAATCTTCATTCCAACTATTTGAATCAGTTGCTTTTGTTTCTTTAGAAGATGTTCATTTAAATTATTTTCGCCTTATCTGACCCATTTTACCATATAATTAAATTTACAATTTCTTTACATGGCCGCAAAAATGGTATCCATTTCATACCCGCCATGTCCAAGGCCACAATTCAAAGTACCCCTGTTCCTTCTTTTTCAATGATAGAAAGTCGAATCAATACATTAGGCCCTAATAATACCCCTTGTGACCTGGACATGAAGGTTCACGGGTCACTTCAATTTTTACTGACTTTGTAGCTCTTCTCCCCCATCAACTACAGGCTCTAATATGAATACCGGTGGCCTTCTGGTTAGTGATAAGTCGTTTGAATGAAACAGTTTATGGGACGGCGCATGGCGACGGATGGTGCATGATGACAAAATACTTCTGGAAGTTAATCAACTTATTGTTCAACGAAACTCTTGTAAAAATAATGACAATACACAAGTTTCTGATACATTTACAATCAGAATGGGAAAGAACAGGTTAGAATGTTCAGCTCCTTCGAGCACTTATCCTTCAGATGTTTGATATGTGGAACAAAGGGCAATTTCGAATCAAATATAAGTCCAAGAAATTTTAGTTTGTTCAAACTACTGGTGGAATTTTAATTCCATTGAGTGTGATGAGGTCAGGTTCATTTTGTGGTTTTCGTTTTTGACAAAAGTGCATACAGACAGTTTTTTGATCCTGAAAATCTAAAGCCATTTTCGTCAGCCCAATTTTGTAATTTGCCCTAAACATTGTTGTAGTTGTCGTTCTATAGTGTGCATGATTTTTTGTCTGTAACAGATCAAGAAAACATCCACAAATAGAACCTCTTCCGTAGATTGGCCAAGGCATTTGGTTATCCTGTTAATTTTTAATCCAAAAAGTTTGACAGACAGGATACCACCCTGAGGGACACACATCTCCTGTGTTTCAGTTTCTGAATAAGTTGAACCCGTTCGAACTTTGAAATTATGCCTGTCATATATAAATTTGAAATAAACTTTGGCAAATTACAACGTAGACTGATATGAAGATCGTTCATGATTCCATATTGCTAAGCTGTGTCGTATTCCCGTATGCCTTTTCAAGGTCAAAGAATACTACCACAAGATGTTCTTTCTTGGCAAGGCTTCTCGTATAAATGTTCTAGTCTAACTAAGTGGTTTACCGTTCCCCTGCGGTCTCTAAAAACCGCTTTGCAAAGGACTTAAAATATTGTTTGATTCCAGGAAACAAAACTAAACGCCATCAACTGACGAGGGAATTATATATTGAGGCATACACTTAGGCCAGAAAAGGGGAAGGAGGTGGTCCAGCAGATTGATGGGGAAGTGGCTACCGAATACTAGGTTCATTTCCCCGGGGGATGTGTTTGATATGTGTAAGGCCAGTTACTGGGAGGATTTGCAGCGTTTAGAGAAGGAGTTGCTCGCAGGAGGCGAGAAGCTGCTGTGGCTGGCCTTGCAGAGGTCAACCCTTCCCCCGTACACCAGTGCAGGGATGAGTTGGCGCGGTTCCGAGTGAGGGAGGGACGGTATATTGCCACAACAACAGCCAGGGGACGGGGGACCCAACCGAGAGGAGGAAATGATCTCTACAGGGAATGAGGATGACCTTGACCTAATGGCCGATTTCAATCTTAGTTTTAGAGATACGTGTAGTTGTTTTAACGTCTGGTCTAGATTCAATGAATGAAAATATGGAGCAAATGTCAGTTAATGTACAGAAAAGGAGTGGGACAACTGTTGTCAGTATAAGGTTATCTCTTACCTTGTGGAGTGTACAAGATCTGGTCCTCCCAAAGGAAGAAACGTTTGACTATTTGTCATACACCACCCGTAGTTTATCAGCTGTTGAACTGCTATCATCGCAGTCGTCAATGAGGTTTTATGGAATACACCTTATATATAAGGATAATAAGGATATCACCTTGTGTCTCAGCATGTCTTCTTTTTCCTTTTTCCGGAAATCAAACCTGTTCATATCAAATATGCAAGCATTCGAGAAGGGAGAAAGGCATTTGGTTCTATCCCTTGGCCAAGATACACCATAGTCTATTAAACTAGTAGTTTTCTGCTCCTGCTTGGCGTTCAGCATCAAGGGAGTTGGGATTTCTGTTTCGCCTGTTGTAAGTATAAAGTAACTTTTGATCGGCGTCAAAAAAGCACAAATACTTATATCTTTTACTAATAAAATTTTGCGATCATTATGAAAGATTCTCCAATGTGTTCTTGTGGCCTTTGTTATATCTTTAAATTAATCATTGTTTAATTATTTTAATAATTTCAGAAATATCTTGATGGATTTTTCTCAAATGAGAAAGTAGAGAAGAAATCGGTCTTGTATAGACCAATTATAATCATTTAATGGTGGACGCAAAGATCGTTCAGATCTCGTTTTATGATTGTTAATATCAAGAGAGGCTTTTTTTACAAGTATGCAATTACCTTGATTAAGTTTGTAATTTGAGGATGACAATGTAAACTGGTCAAGGTCATTTAGTATTGATAGAAAAGCTAAATTTTGAATCAATTTCATCTCTGAAGACTGAAACAGAACTTATTACAATAGTCAAATAAAAGAATATGTTGAACAATATTGTGTTCAGAATGTAAACCCATGTATGATCTGTCAATGGCACCATCTAATATTTATGAAAAATCAGTGTCACTTTGGTTTGTAAATTTCTAAACACTCCTGAAGACAGTTTAGTAGTGTTTAACACAATATTGTATATGGAAATCTATCTCTGTTGCACTGTTTCCATTTAATTATGCATTATTTGATTACGTTTTAGTATGCCGACTTTCTCTATTTTAGGAATTGTCCAGGCCGATGAGTAAAAAAGACCGAACGAATAATGACAAGAGGACAAGCCTGTTTTTTGTGGCGGACTGTTTTCCAAAGATATCCTCACACTTGGAAAATATTCACAACAATGAAGAAGAAGTATGCAAATTTCTAGCAAAGATAACATCCATCCAAGAAAGAAAACTAGGTTGGAAAAAATTGAGAAATCATGGCAATTTCATTCACAATTTTAAAATGTTGGAAAATGGTGGAAATAGTTGACCGGCGTCCAGGAAAAGACAAATCATCTGAGGATTTCCTGCCCTGCCCAAATTGTCTTTGGGCATTTATTGTTAAGGAGGATCTCTGGAGACATTCATTACAAAGATTTGTCCTTTCTAGATGCAGAGAGAGATGAAAAAGTGTAAAAAAAGATGCAACTCTTCTTCAACAAGGATCTATCAAATGCCCAACATGAAAAGGAGTTTCTACAAAATGTTGTTTGGGAGACTGCGGTATGTTCGTGTGGTGTCTTCCTTGTTTAATGGAACTGTTGCCCTTTAGCATAGTGCAATATGTATCACTGAAGCATGCAATCTGATTAAAAAACCAGATCTTTTTTTATCACACTAACGTTTGATATGAGATCTGACAACATCCCATTAGGGGTCACGTCAGGAAATGACCTTTGTTGGCCAATCAAATTGGCATAACTGCCAGAATCTGACTGGGGACGAACTAGTTCGAGAAAGTACAGCTTAGTCATCTCGCCCAAAGTGCACAACAATGCTAAATGCATATGCTTACTGGGACGAAATAGCGTCATCAATTGACGTTGAAATGTGTAGAAAATGTATTTGATCTGGAGTACACGTGGTAAAAAGGTCATCCGAACGTGACCCCATGTGGGATATTGTCAGATCCTTTATCGAACGGAGTGTCTATAAGGATCTGTATTTTAATCAGATTGTGACGCATGCTGCCGAAGACACAAAGCAACAAGGCCAGCCGGTCACGTTAAACTGACACGATTGAATATCATTAATATTATGAAATATGGGAAAAGGAAGTAATATTAACAGTTGTTTTCCAGATAATACTGAATTCTTTTAGAAAGTAGAATGGTGTGTTCCAGATAACACCGGATTCTTATAAAGGTTAGTTACGACTCAAAGGTGGCAGGGTTTTGGAATTTTAGGACATCCTAACTCTTTGGTGGGAGTCTAGATAATTAAAAACGATATTTCGTCCACGTTGCTTTTTTTGGGGCGAAATATCCTGCATAGGGAAAAATCTTACTTTCCTCGAATGTGTTTATTTAATTGATCACTTCATTAGTGAACAGATCGTGACTTCATATTGGATAATGTGAAATCCTCAATTTAATGGAGTAGCAGCAAAAATATGGCCCTGTATGGTCAAAAAATGGCCGAATTGTCTCATTCATGACCCATAATTAAAGGGAAACTAAACTAATTCGTCTCCTTCCATATCGAAGCTCGAAGGTAATTATAATTTAATGTGTTACTTCATTGAAGACAATACCACGAGACTTTATATAAGATGATGTTAAACTTTCAATCAAATGGATTCGGGCATGTGAATATATGGTCCTGCATGCTATATAATTTTTGGCCGAAAATGTTCAAATTCATGACCTAAATGTGAAAACTAAATTTGTGTGCTTGAAGCTCGAAGGTTGCAGTTACTTATTTAATTGATTATACTTCATTGGTGAACAATGCCACGTTTACATTGAATCATGTTAAATAACCGCAAATAAACCGGAAGCGGAGCACGAATATGAACGTGCATGCTCAATAATTTTGGTGGCCGAATCGTCTATTCATGAACTTATATTTACAATTTTATGTTCTGGGATTGCATTGGCCAATTGAATAAAATCTTGACTGATCATGAATACATATTTCATTATGGCTACCAACACAACAACATATCTTGCTAGCCATAATTAGAGGCGTCAGATATCTATTAAAAATGACGATAAAATAAGCAGTAATGATATATAGATCACCATGGCAAAGATAATCGATACATGTCAGTAAAAACATGTTGCCTGTCCCTACCTAAAAAGGAACACACCCTGGACGTGTGCAAAGTTTGTTAATCTGAAAACCAGTGTTTTCCATAAAATACATACAGAAAAGAGATATTTTTTTGTTCGTCTCTACAAAGTAACTGGTAAAGAGGTTTTGCTTTTGAAAATTATCGTTGATCCCGTTGTGAAAAAAACGCCGCCACTCCAATAAACAATAATGACCAATCTCAATCTATATTTCAATCAATGTATTTGTAATATTAATCTCTACAGATAAACTCATTTTATAAGAATTGATTTTAATGTAAACTATACATATGTCAAGAAAATACAGTTACTTACTTGTCACATAGAGTATTGGATCATGGCGCGGCGTCCGTCGTCCGTCCGTCCGTCCGTCCGTACCGTCGTTACCCCGTCAACATTTCCTTTAAATCGCTACTACATAGAGTTCTGCATGGATTGTAACCAAATTTGGCCACAAACATCCTTGGGGAGGGGAACAGAACTTGTATAAATTTTGGCTCTGACCCCCAAAGGGCAGGAGGGGCGGGGCCCAATAGGGTAATAGAGGTAAATCCTTTAAATCGTCTACTTGTCATAGAGTTCTGCATGGATTGTAACCAAATTTGGCCACAAAGATCCTTGGGGGGAGGGAATAGAGCTTTGTAGTAAAAATTTTGGCTTCTGACCCCCCCCCCCCCCCCCTGGGCAGGAGGGGCGGGGCCCAACCGGGAGAGGTAAATCCTTTAAATCGCTACTTGTCATAGAGTTCTGCATTTAATGTAACCAAATTTGGCCTGAAACATCCTTGGGGAAAGGGAACAGAGTTTGTATAAATCTTTGGCTCTGACCCCCCTGGGGCAGGAGGGGCGGGGCCCAATAGGGTAAATAGAGGTAAATCCTATAAATCGCTACTTGTCATAGAGTTCTGCATGGATTGTAACCAAATTTGGCCACAAACATCCTTGGGGGGAGGGGAATAGAGCTTGTATAAATTTGGCTCTGACCCCCCTGGGGCAGGAGGGGCGGGGCCCAATAGGGTAATAGAGGTAAATCCTATAAATCGCTACTTGTCATAGAGTTCTGCATTATTGTAACCAAATTTGGCCACAAAGATCCTTGGGGGAGGGGAATAAAGCTTGTATAAATTTTGGCTCTGACCCCCCTGGGGCAGGAGGGGGGGGCCCAACAGGGAAATAGAGGTAAATCCTATAAATCGCTACTTGTCATAGAGTTCTGCATTTAATGTAACCAAATTTGGCCTGAAGCATCCTTGGGGAAAGGGGAACAAAGTTTGTATAAATCTTTGCTCTGACCCCCCTAGGGCAGGAGGGGCGGGGCCCAATAGGGTAAATAGAGGTAAATCCTATAAATCGCTACTTGTCATAGAGTTCTGCATGGATTGTAACCAAATTTGGCCACAAACATCCTTGGGGGGAGGGGAATAGAGCTTGTATAAATCTTGGCTCTGACCCCCCTGGGGCAGGAGGGGCGGGGCCCAATAGGGTAAATAGAGGTAAATCCTATAAATCGCTACTTGTCATAGAGTTCTGCATGGATTGTAACCAAATTTGGCCACACAAATCCTTGGGGGGAGGGGAATAGAGCTTGTATAAATTTTGGCTCTGACCCCCCTGGGGCAGGAGGGGCGGGGCCCAACAGGGGAAATAGAGGTAAATCCTATAAATCGCTACTTGTCATAGAGTTCTGCATTTAATGTAACCAAATTTGGCCTGAAGCATCCTTGAGGAAAGGGGAACAAAGTTTGTATAAATCTTTGCTCTGACCCCCCTAGGGCAGGAGGGGCGGGGCCCAATAGGGTAAATAGTGGTAAATCCTATAAATCGCTACTTGTCATAGAGTTCTGCATGGATTGTAACCAAATTTGGCCACAAACATCCTTGGGGGGAGGGGAATAGAGCTTGTATAAATCTTGGCTCTGACCCCCCTGGGGCAGGAGGGGCGGGGCCCAATAGGGTAAATAGAGGTAAATCCTATAAATCGCTACTTGTCATAGAGTTCTGCATGGATTGTAACCAAATTTGGCCACAAAGATCCTTGGGGGGAGGGGAATAGAGCTTGTATAAATCTTGGCTCTGACCCCCCCCCCCTGGGGCAGGAGGGGCGGGGCCCAACCGGGGAAATAGAGGTAAATCCTATAAATCGCTACTTGTCATAGAGTTCTGCATTTAATGTAACCAAATTTGGCCTGAAGCATAGGGGAAGGGGAACAGAGTTTTTATAAATTTTGGCTTTGACCCCCCTGCAATTTTGAGCAAAAAATCATGATATTTACAATTTTTCCTGTATTTTTCAATTACCATCACATGCAGGAATAAGATCAGACACTGGACAAATCTTTATCTAAATATAATATTGCAAATGTTGTACGGAATTATATATATATTTTTGTACAGATGGTTTGTACAGTTGAATGACTAAGCTATATTTAGATTGTGCCTTTCTTTCATAAATTGTCCAAATCTACTGTGTTATGCCATCACTGTAATTTGCTACCTAGCATCTTGGTCTCTACCGTGTTTGAAACGTAAGTGCTATATTAAGCTTTTAAGTGACCCAGATGTGCCTATTATACAACATTTTGCAAGGTGAGGAAAATGGGCGCCATTTTGGTCTTCTGTTGAAATGTCTATCGTAAATGATACTTCTAAACCTTTTTCAGTGTTTATTGATGTGACATTTGATAGAATTGGGTATGAGGTTGATGTTTATCTGTTTATAAAACATTTTGCAGTCCACAATCATTTTACTATCGACATGTAAAATGCAGTACAGCAGAAGCTTGCTGCAGTACAGTCAGTAGACCCTGCATGCAGTGTTCGGTACTGTACAGACAATATGGAAGGAAAATATTTGGCAATGACTGTTGTAAAATGATAGACATGTCAATTGAGCAATTAACTTGTTGTTGTTGTTGTTGTTTTTTATTACATATATATTAACTTAAAATAGCAGTAAAATAAGACATGCCATTTGACTGACACTCGCAGGGATTATACAGATTCATAATGTAAGCGTACAGGAAATATACCCTAAAGGATTAATAATCCTATGAAATAAATAGGCAACTCTTCATTTCTTTAGTGTAAGAATTCATCAGAATAAAAAAGGGGATTCTCTTTCAAGAGAGGTGGTATGATTGAAATTTCAAGGGCTACTTTTCTATACTATCTGTATGCTGTCTAATGTAATTTAGCCCAAATCAGGCGATACCATAGTTAGATTTAACCAGCAAAAAGTACTGGGTACCGCCTGATATTGGAACCCTATTAACAGAGTATTTAATACCACATACTATTTTATATATAATGAGAGCACATGCATTAAATATTATATTTAAATTTAATATATATTTAATTAAATTTACTGCATAGTGCATTTGCTGAAATTTTTGGCAATATATTACTCAGCTGTGCCTATATGTCACAGGGATAAAAAGCATAACAAGTTCCTGTTGGTTGATGAGAAATTTATTGACTGGAGACATTCTGACATAAATGAAACAAACAATAGTATACTGACATACATGTACCGGTATATACATACGTAGCTTACAAATAAATATTTGGTAATTGTCGTATATCTATACACCAAACAGAACTGTCAAAGTCGTATGATTATTAGTTATATATAAGCCTTATCCATACTTAGACATACTGTGGAAATAAATATTTATCTTCCACGACTAAGTCTGATAAAAATAGCTACTGTCTGGTATTCCGGACCCCTGAGAATACGTCCTGTGGAATGGTCGTGATACTACTGTGGTTTTACACGCTCACTCTCCCTTTAGCATGCTTTCAGTTTCACACTGACCTTATACTTAACAACTTTTAAACAACACCAAATAAAGACATGCATGGTACAGACTACATGTACATAGCACCCTGTCTTTAAAATTAGACAATGCGCTTTCTACATTATAACACCACACTGACAAGTACATGTAATGTATATTAATTCAATTTACAACCAAAAATTAATTGATAATTGCACCTGTGACATGTTCATATCATGCTCATGAATATCGTTGTTCATCCATATACACATTAAAGATTCAATGTTAATGTAAACATGCATATATGTTGCTGTCACTAGCTTGAATTAGCTAATAATGCTGATGTAAACAAAATAAACATAAAAAGTTACAGGAATTTCTTCTTTTGAATTGATGCCGCTGTGGCACCCAGAGTCGTCTATATTAAAATGCTGATGTTAACAAAATAAACAAAAAAAGTTCCAGGAATTTCTTCTATTGAATTGGGGCCGCAATGGCAAATAATTAAGGTGTCCAAACATTACCACAAGCCCTCGACTCTGGGTTGCGAGTTAGAATCCCATATGGGGCAGTTGCCAGGTACTGACCTCTGGTCAATGGTTTTTCTCCTGCAGGTACTCGGGTTTTCCTCCACCAACAAGTCTGGCACATCCTTAAATGACCCTGGCTGTTGATAGGACTATAATCTAATTTATAATAAAACTAACATTAAACTATTGAAATTATACTAATCTGGATAGTCAGTATACAAGCTTGCGCAATAGTCCTTGTTAATTAACAATATAAGCTTTATTCATGTGTTTCCCTTTCAACATCTGAAAATTAATGCTATAACTGATAATTGAAAACTAATTAACTTAGTACTAATTTGAAGTATTGGGAATCGGTTAAGATTTCATCATTGATGATCTGAAAAAATCGGTTAGTGTCAAATGGTCAATTTTTTTTTATTATTAATCAGTTACTCTTTGTTACTTAATTTCTTACAAATGTTACTGGTAGTTATTTTTAACGATATTAATTTTATTGATATCATCTATCAAAATTTCATATTTGGACATACCCTTAACAGTTTTTTTTAACCTTTTCATGTTTTCAGTTGCTTAAGATGTTACCCAAGAAAAGAATTATTAACAAAATTCTTGACAAAGATCAAAATACAATAATCTATAAATTCAATTTTCAATTTTCAATTTGATAACGTTGACTTTAAAAATTCACTTTGAGTGAAACAATATAAATGTAGGCCTATATGAAATAAAAAGCTTCACAATATTGATGGCCAACATTAAGGCTGGCTTTATTCTGCATGGTTTTCTATCCCAGTTTATTTTAGATTGACTCAAGTCAATGTAACAATCTTTATTGATGAACCAGTTAGACCTATATATGTAAGTTTATTTTGGTATCATATTTGTTTTAATAGCAGGTTTGGTTTGGTAAGAAGTCATTGCTAAAGAGAGAAATGGCATTAACTCTCTACTCTCTATAAGGGAAAAGGAAAGTAGAATTCCTACTTCCTGTTTTGATACTGATCATAGATGTTGATACATTATAATCGATTAATCGAAATCAGTTGTCTTTTCGATTATACATCGATTATAATCGATCATCCGGACAACACTAATAATTTGTATTAACTTTAAAAAAAAGCGAGTAAGTAATTTCCAGGTTGTTTTACGGGTCAAAAGGTCAACTGCACTTCTTTCAGTATGTAGTGTAACATTCTTTTCAATTTGGAATATTTAGAAAATTGTTTTCCGCCCATAGTCCGCCTTTCCATTTATATTAATTCTTTTTATTGCTATTTCTCAGAAATTATGGACAGGATCTCTTTAATATCGTATGTAGATTCCTCTTGGTAACAAGTTGTATATACCGGTACACATATTGCATTTTGTGACAAATACAAAAATAAAATGGCCGACGGACAACCATCTTGGATTTTGACAACATTGAAGTTTGTTATGGCTGTTTGAATGTATTTTCTATCTACAGAATGGGTCAATTAAGTCTCATGCCATCATTTCTTCACAAATTATCACCAAATTATAGAGTACCGCAGTACTAATACATCTATGACAAGTTTCAAGGATGTTTTGGCCTATGACTAAGTTTCAGGGATGTTGAGGTCACTTTTACTACTGGGTATTTAATTGATGCTTTCACAGCTTCATTTCTCTAAAGATTATTATCAAATTTCTCGTATACGTATAGATAATATTTCAAACTGCATACGGTAGGTCAACTTGAAGTAATATATGTCAAGGTAAAGGTTTCTTGAAATTGTAATCAAAACATTGTAAGGTTTCTTGCAGCTTCACCTTTTCAATGATTATCAATAAACTTTACATTTTATGAAGAGATGCAGAACATCTATATAGCCAGGATAAGTTCCAGGTTTCGAGGTTAAAGGTCTAGGTCACTGTTAAAACTTATAGAAAGAAAAAAAGAACACTGTCAGCATTCTCAAGGCTTCACTTCACATGGCCCATGGATTATGAATTTATCCGAGAGGTGTTTACGATTGAGTAAAGAAACATGCTAAATCTCAAAGACTTGGTTTGTCGCAACTTGTATAGATCAAACACCGAAATAGGAAAATATTTATAGTACATCCAACAGAAATTCAAATTGCATATGCAGTTTTTTTCGAAGTTTAAAAAGTGGTATTTTATCTGGTCAGTATTAATTTATGATTATTCAGTATAAAGTCAAATAAGGACAGATAGTCAAAATCAAACAGTTACAATGAAACCAATGTCAAATTTCATAAGGAAAAAATATTTAGAATTTTCATTTTATATGATTAGTTGATCAGGTGACACAAGTTCATTATTAAAGTCAAATTTAGTATCCTCACTATCCTGTAGTATAATGCAATAAAAAAGTAGATGAACATTATTTTTACCATTACTGTGATTGGTCTTCGACAAGCGATCACAAATAATGGTATATGCAGTATATATTTACACGGTAAACAGAAATCTTGATAGTTAATGAAAGCATATTTATAACTACTGCTTATTTAGCAGGAATAACTTGCAGATTAAGCTCCAGATTATGTTTAATAAACATGCTGATGCGAAGAATTAATTTCATTTTATTGTAAGAATTAGTGACATACATTTTTAACCATTTCTTCAACTTTTACCATCCGCAAAATCTTATATTATCATATAAAGGAAAGTAAATGCTTTAAAGATGCTCCACCGCTGACAGAGCATAAATGATATCCATCATTTGAACAGTAATTGGTGTTTAATCGTGTATATATATGTTTAACTAAAACAAAAAATAATATAAAATAATTTATTTCGCCTTTGGTGCATGCACAATCAGTATTTCATTCCATATAGGATAGAGTTACACAGATTTTTTTCGGGATGCAATTAATTATTTTTCATATTTTTAACTTGAAGTAAAATTAGAAGCTCAAACTTTTCAATGGTGGTAATGGTGTAAAGTACTTTTTAAAACTAAAGAAAAATACTAAATCGTCAGCTCCTGTTTTTGATAGTGAAAAAATACTATTTGTCAACGGTAAAGCATCTTGAAACAATTTGGAATTAAGTTTCAATTAAAATCTTGCTTGCATTTTGTAGATGCCTCGAAGAAAGAAGAAGTGTTTGGTGAAGAGAGAGATGTGGAGATCTCTCGAGAAGAGACTGACGGACCCAACTGAGGAAGTGGCCTCATTAAAAACACAGCCAATTGACATAGACTTGACTGAGGAAGTGGCCTCGTTAAAAACACAGCCAATTGACCTGACGAGTAACGTGACTGAGGAAGTGGCCTCGGTAAAAACACAGCCAAGTGACCAAGCTCGTAAGAGCGCTTATGAACTTGCCAAAGAATTTGCTTATGAACTTGCCAATGAATTTGCTTATGAACTTGCCAATGAACTTGCCAATGAATTTGCCAATGAACTTGCCAATGAAGCTCGCAAGAGCACCAATGAACTTTACAATCAAACTCAAAATCAATTGCCAAATGAAGTTTGCATGATGAGATTGCCAAATGAAGTTTGCATAATGAGATTGCCAAATGAATTGCCAAATGAATTGCCAAAAGAATTGCCAAATAAAATGCCAGATGAAGCTTTGGTTAAAGGTAAGGATGACTTGCAACAGAGCATACAACAAAGTAAACAAAAACATGCTGAAATTGGAGATGTGAATGAAATGCCCCTCCACAAAGTTGCCAAGAACTTGAATGTGTCTCAAAGTGATAGTTGTGAATCTAAATTCACTTCCAAGAATGCTGCCTCCAATAACACTACAGATGTTGTTTATGAATCTGGGAGAAAAACTAGTCAATTCAGCAATAACCATCAAAAGAAAAAGCCACTGTATAACATAATGCTGATAACTGACAAATTGGACAGGAAAAAGATTCCAGTGAAGAAACCAGTAAGGAAACGTGTTAAAAAGCCTATTTACAATATCATGATTGCTACTGCGAAATTGAATAGGAAAGTGGTGCCATCAAAGAAACAAAAACACCTGAATGAAATTGTATCAAAACCAGACAAGCACAAAATATACAGACGCACATCAAAATTAAGGTTTTCATGTGATTTTCATTCTTCGAATGGAAGAAGGGTTAAAACAAGAAACATGAAAATTAAACCTGATGAAAGAGCAAAGTCTATTGCAAGTGATCCTCTTAAACGGCTGACAAAAAAGAGAAAAACAAGAAAAAACTCAAACGAAGAAAGCTGTAGGTTCAAAAGAAATCATTCAAAATTAACTAAAAAAGATGCAAGGAAAGTTATTAGTGGTGAAAATGATAAGAACTCTAAGGAGGAAGATTTCCCTGTTGAACTTGCCAATGGTGAATCTGTGGGTACTTCTGCACCAAATCACAGAAATACACTTCAGCAAAAAACAAACAAAAGAAAGTCCAGACATAACATTGACGATAAGAATGTGAAAAAACAAAAGAATGAAAATTCTGAAGATGTCATTATTACTAAAGACATGTCAATTCAGATACAGAAGAGAATATCGCAACTATCCAACCAAACGCATTGCATATTTGCAAGTTATTCCCAGTCAGATAGTACATTTCCAAGTATATCAAGAGGTCGTCAATGTACTTGTAATTCGCTAATGATGCTTCTTTATGCCAGACACTGCAAGTCATTTACTACTGATGTTCTTGATGAAGTCCTACACAAAGGAGACGAGCTCTATCACACTGTCATATCTGATCTTCAAGCAAGTGGAAACTTCAGGTCTTATCTGCTGCAATTTGAGGAACTCCCCTCCGACATTCATACTTCATGTTATAAATGCCATATAGAAAAACAGAACATGTTTGTTGGAATTATCAATAACCTTAACAATTCCAATTTGTTATCCCTGCATTCATCTGTATGTTCAATGTTTGAACAAGACCATATGGGATTGATAACAATAGGGTCAATAACATCAGCATTTTGGAAAACACATGATGGATACTTTCACTTTTTTGATTCGCACCCCCATGGTAATGATCTATTAGATGCACAAGGAGGGAAAGCTATTCTTTGCACTTTTCCAAACATCACTGACCTTGTTGGATATATGAAAAAGTATTATGCAAGCTTGAATTTGTCTGCAGATGAACAGTTTGAAATACAGCCTCTGGTGATACATACTGATGCTGTGACGCAACAAAATGAAACACCTCTTTCACTCACGTTATTGGAGAAAAGAAAACATTCTAACAGGTTTGAACTTCTCAATAAATATTTTGAAGATCAAAAGTATTTCAATCAAGCAAAAAAAGAGACCTCTGACTTAACTACAGGAAATAATCTCAATATTACAGATAAGAGCACTGTCCAAAAAAAGATGGAAACAGAAAATACCAAGGTTAATAGAAGAAACTATTATAAGAAATACAAACAAAACCAAAGATCAAATGAAAACTACAGAAATAGAGAAAGAAAGCAAGGCCACACAAGCAAGCAAAAAGCAAGAACAAATGACAAATATCGAGCATATGAAAGAATGAAAGAACAGAAAAGAAAACAGAAAGCAAGAACAAATGATGAATACAGAGCTTCTGAAAGAACAAAAGAAAACAAACGTAAGCAGAGAGCAAGAACAGATGATGACTATCGAGCATGTGAAAGATTAAAAGAAGTTAGAGTTAAACAGAAAGTAAGATTAGATGATGAATACAGAGCATCTGAAAGAGCAAAGGAAAAGGAAAGTAAACGGAGAGCAAGAACAGTTGATCAATACAGAACATCTGAAAGAACAAAAGAAAGGAAAAATAAACAGAGAGCAAGAACAGATGATCAATACAGAACATCTGAAAGAACAAAAGAAATGAAAAGTAAACAGAAAGCAAGAGCAGATGATGAATACAGAACATCTGAAAGAACAAGAGAAAAGAAAATCAAGCGAAAAGTAAACAGAAAGCAAGAGCAGATGATGAATACAGAACATCTGAAAGAACAAGAGAAAAGAAAATCAAGCGAAAAGCAAGAGAAAATGTAGATTATAAACATAACGAAGCGAAAATGAAACAGAAAGTTAGAACTCATGAATGTTATCGTAATCAGGAAAGAGTAAGAGAACTTATTAGTAAAAGGAAGGCTCGTTTGTCTAAATATTACCAAGAAAAAGAACGAATCGTAAAACAGATTTCAAGGAAAAATTCAACAAACAATAAAGAAAGAAAGGCTGCCAAAAGAACGAAAAGGTTGCAGAGAAATGACCCTATATTCAAACTGAAAGAGTTGCACTGTAAACGAGGAATGTATTTGAATGATGTTGTCAAAAAATTTCACAAAACAATAGCAGAAGGTCCAGTGTATGTCTGTACAAGTTGTCACCAAACATGGTTTAAACACTCTGTAACAGAAGTAAATAGAAATGTTGACCATAGTTCTCTTTTTACTAGATGTACTACTAATTACATATCAAAGAATGATAAGGAATGGATTTGTAGAACTTGTTCTTCATCATTGAAAAGTGGGAAAATGCCAACATTATCACTTGCAAATCAAATGTCATTTCCTGATAAACCAGCAGAACTGAATTTGCATCAGCTTGAAGAAAGGTTAGTTGCATTGAGAATACCTTTTATGCAAATGCGTGAACTTCCCCGAGGTGGTCAATTAAGTATTCATGGAAATGTTGTAAATGTCCCAGTTGATATACAACCAACCATTAAAGCGTTGCCAAGACAGTTCGAACAAACTACCATTCCGGTGAGAATTAAAAGAAAACTGTCTTATAAAAAGTGTGAGTTTACTGAAAACGTTCGACCAATGCATGTTTTGGCTGCTTTACATTGGCTTTTTAACAATGGTGAACTTTATAAAGAATCTGGTGTTGAAATAGATGAAGAGTGGTTTTCAAAGGTGGATCAAAGTGCCAAAGAAATCATTAACACATTCATAGCATCTTCCTCAAACCAAAATGAAGAGCAGTCTGATGATGAAGGTCAGGACTCCGACACATTCAGTGAAATAGCAGATGAAGACCGGGTGATAGGAAACGCTGATACATTGATAGATCCTGTATGTCCACAGAATGACTCGATATACACATTTGCTCCTGGCGAAGGACAGCGTCCTTTGAGTTTATACTC
This sequence comes from Argopecten irradians, assembly GCF_041381155.1. Classification (NCBI taxonomy): domain Eukaryota; kingdom Metazoa; phylum Mollusca; class Bivalvia; order Pectinida; family Pectinidae; genus Argopecten; species Argopecten irradians. Next base: position 18,951 of record NW_027187715.1, on the reverse strand, counting down.
TGACAAAGATGCGGAAGAGTTATCATTTCCTTCCATATTTTGTGGCAAACGTCGCATACCGAATACCCAAAGAGAAATAAAGGTTAATTACAGTGATGTTGTAAAATGGGAACTCCGAAATATTGATAGACGAGCAGCTAATTCTGTACCAAATCTCTTCTTCAAAATGAAAAAGATACAGATGAAGCAGATATCAGACAAAGTTTATTTGGCACTGAGAAGATGCAAAAGTAAAGACAAAAATGTTACTGCTGCTGAAGCCCTTAATCAGACACGCATGGACAAGTTGGTAAACCTTGATGAAGGTTTCTACATATTCAGAACTCTTAGAAACTCCCCGCCCTACTTAGAAAAGAGAAAGAAAGATGTTTTTGCAATGATTCGGCAACTTGGACTACCAACATGGTTTGGATCACTGTCTGCAGGTGATACAAGATGGCATGACCTCTTGAGAATTCTAGGGGAGTTAAATGATAACATATCATATACAAACCAGCAGATAAACAATATGACGTGGATCAACAAAACTACTCTGGTACAAAAAGATCCAATTACTTGCACTAGATATTTTGACCACCGTGTTCAACAATTTATCAATACAGTTTTGAAATCAGACCATGCTCCTCTTGGAACATTGACAGACTACTTTTATCGTGTTGAATTTCAACATAGAGGTTCACCTCATATACACATGCTTATGTGGATAAAGGATGCTCCAAAATACAAGGAAGATTCAAATGACAAGATAACTGAATATGTTGAACATTATACATCATGTCAGTCAAATGTTCCTGATAACTTGAAATCACTTGTAGACATACAGACCCATAAACACTCAAAAACTTGTAGAAAAAAGGGAAAAGCTGTTTGCAGATTTGGGTTTCCACTACCCCCAATGTCAAGGACAATGATTTTAGAACCTTTAGATGAAGACAATGAAATGTTGAAAAAGAAATATTCTGAAATTCAAGATAAAATCACAAAATTAGCGGAAACAGAAAATTTAACATTTGAAGATTTCCTTACTGATGTAGCTGGTATAACAGAGGAAGAATACATTTTGTGCATAAGGTCGTCCCTTAAATCTCCAAAAGTGTTTTTGAAAAGACAACCCTGTGAAGTACGAATTAATCCTTACATGACTTCTTTGTTAGAGGCATGGAATGCAAATCATGATCTTCAATTTGTTCTTGACCCATATGCATGCGCGGTATATATCGTAGCTTACATTAGTAAATCTCAAAGGGGAATGAGCTTACTTCTTGATGAAGCATGTAAAGAGGCACGAAGTGGCAATATGGATATAAAGAGACAAGTTCGTCATATTGGAAACAAATTCCTTAACAGTGTAGAAGTCAGTGCACAAGAAGCAGCCTACCTAACTTTGCAACTTCCTCTGACAAAGTCATCAAGAGATGTAGTGTTTATCAACACATCCGAGCCTCATAACCGAACGTTTCTTCTTAAGCAAAAAGATGTGTTGGAAAAACTTCCTCAAGATTCTACTGACATAGAAAGTGATAACATTGTGAAAAGATATGCAAAGCGTCCAAAGCAATTACAAAAAATGTGTCTTGCTGATTATGTTGCTGAACTGGATATAAGTTATCCAAAGAAAATGTCATCACCTGAAGAAATCAATGATGATGATCTAAGTAAATCTGATTCTGAAGATGAAGATGATGCAGACAATGTAGATAACTGGACTGAAATAACGTTACCAAACGGTACCAGTATCCGCCGAAGAAAATATCGTAAAGTTATTCGCTATGTTAGGTACAGTGTAAAAACTGATAGTGAAAATCATTACAGAGAGAAACTCTTGTTATTCTTTCCATGGCGAAATGAAACAACCGATTTGTTAGGGCAATTTCAAACATATGAGGATCATTATCTGTATGTCAAACATGTTGTAGATAACAAGTGTGCTGAATATGAACATCATACAGATGAAATTGATAGTGCCTTACAAAGAGCACATGATGATCTCAATGATGAATTTGACCAGATAGCTCCATTAACTCAGCATACTGAGCAGGAAGATGAACAGGAAGGTTCGCATGAAAGTAAACAATTTATATACTATAAGCCAGAAACTGCTGCTCATCAAGAATATGATATAGGTGTTGACCTGGGTATATCACAAACAGCTGCACATGTAGAACATTCACCAACTCTCTTACCAAATGAGGAATATCTTCAACTTGTGAGACAGCTTAACTTGAAGCAAAAAGAATTTTTCTTACATGTTCTACACTGGGTTAAAACAAGAGATGATCCTTTATATGCTTTCCTAACAGGTGGTGCTGGAGTAGGAAAATCTGTTGTTATCAAGGCATTATATCAGGCATTAAAAAGGTGTCTTTGTTCAGTAGAAGGTGAAAACCCTGACAACTGTAAAGTTCTTCTATGTGCTCCTACAGGAAAAGCTGCTCACAATATCAATGGCACTACCATACATGCGGCCTTCAAAATCCTACCGAATCGTGGTTACCAAAACTACCATGTAGATTCTGACACACTAAACACCCTCAGAGTCAAATACAGAGATCTGTCTGTTGTTATTATTGATGAAGTGTCTATGGTGGGAAATAAGATGCTGTCACTTATAAATGAGTGTCTTCAAAAAATCAAAGGAAATCAGAGTCAGTTATTTGGCGGAGTCAGTGTAGTGCTGATAGGTGATTTATATCAATTGAAACCTGTTATGGACAAATGGATTTTTGCAGACTTGGAAGAGCACATGGGTCCTCTTGCAACCAACCTTTGGACATCTTTGTTTACAATGCATGAATTAAGTGAGATCATGCGTCAGAAAGATGACAAAGATTTTGCTGAACTCCTTAATAGATTGCGTTCGCTGGAAAATAGCACACTTTCAAATGAAGATCTCGCAACTCTGAAAACAAGAAGTATTAATTCTAGTGATGCACATTATCCAAGAGATGCACCACATCTATTCACAACAAACAAACAAGTTGATAATTTCAACAAAGATGTATTTGACCTTGCTTCAACTACAAAAGTGACTGTACCATCTCTTGATACTGTTGTTGGTGATATCCCAGCAAATGTCAAAGACCGGCTAATACAAGCACTCCAAAATGTCAGTACAACCAATACTGCTGGACTTATGAATGTTGTCCCAATAGCTGTTGGAATGCCATATGAAATTACGGCTAATCTTAACATTCAAGATGGACTAGTAAATGGTGCATGTTGTCATGTACGGAAAATTGAATACAAACAAGAGAACACTCTCCGTCCAAGTATTATATGGGTACAGTTTGAAGATGGCTCCACAGGGATAGAAACAAGAAGGACATATAACCATTTACGCTCACCAAATATTGATAACACATGGACTCCCATATTTGATACTCAACGTAATTTCATGTATAATCGTAAATCTTTCATCCGGATCCAATTTCCTATTAGACCAGCAGCTGCAAAAACTATACACAAATCTCAAGGATGTACTTTGAAAAAGGTTGTGGTAGATATGACTTCTGCAAGAAAACAGCCCCATATGCACTATGTAGCCTTAAGTCGAGTTAGAAATTTGTCAGATTTGTTTTTACTGAATTTGAATGAAGAAAAGATATCAGTAGATTATTCAGTAACTGAGGAAATGCAGAGGCTACGTTCAGAGGCAACATTGAATTTGTGTTACATTCCACCCTACACACTTTCACCCCAAAAATTGAAAGTTGCCTTTCTGAATGTGAGATCACTTATGTTACATCACAAAGATATCAAAGGTGATTACAATATCATAGGTGCTGATGTTTTAGCTTTCGCAGAAACCAAACTTAAACCAAACATATCTGACGAGAGCTTGATGCTTGATGGGTTTCATATTAAAAGGAATGACCAACAGCTTACTCATGGTTGTGCACATCATGGCTTAGCAATGTATTTTGGAAACAATCTTGATGTGTCAGATATTTACACCTTTAGTTCATTTGATTTTGAATGTATGGTGACAAATGTAAAAAAAAGTGACACTTTGGTACAGATTGCAGTCGTGTATAAATCACCACGGTGTAGTTATTCACAGCTGAAAAAAGAGATTGAGACACACATTGCATCACAAATAAAAGCTCATGACAATTTTCTAATTGTTGGTGATTTTAATGTTGATATAAAATTAGATGACACATTTCTAAAATGGATGAAAAATAAGTTTGAGTGCAAACAAATAGTGTCTTCTGTGACAACAGATTATGGCTCTACACTTGATCTTATCTTTACAAACATGGAAAATTATATACTACAAGTGTTGTTGAATGTTGCTGGACAGACCATAAACTGGTTTATGGTGCTGTTTGAGTTCTGATGATAGTGTACCGGAGCATAATTAGGGAATAAATGGAGGTAATGCTTGACAAATCCGGGCCTCCAGGGGGTGGTGGGGGGGGGGGGGGGGGGGGGGGAGGGGGGGGGGGGGGGGGGGTGGGGGGGGTGTTTATTCTGCAATAAGCCCTGAGAGACAAGTCTTTTTTATACAGTACAAAGGTGTACCATTTTGACTGTACTCTATACTCTTTGGAAATATTATAGTCTTCAGTTTCTAATCAACCATGGGCTTATTGCAGAATAAATATGGTTGACATGTCATGGAATGCTGTGTAAGATTTTATCCAGGTCTCATCGGACATCAAATGAACCATTTGCAGAATGTTGATGCTACGCCTGAAGCACACTGGAATTTCATCAATAGCAAAATTGTCCATTTGCTCAAAATGTTTTTTGTTTAGCCCCCTTAATATGATTCCCACCTCTCAACAGCACCAATGTGTGATCCATCAACTGTATTGGACACTCAAAGCCATCAATTGTGCTGGACACTCTGAGCACTCAACAGTAACAAAGTGTGATCCAACAACTGTATCGGACACTCAAAGCCATTAATTATACTGGACACTCTGAGCACTCAACAGTAACAAAGTGTGATCCAACAACTGTATCGGACACTCAAAGCCATTAATTATACTGGACACTCTGAGCACTCAACAGTAACAAAGTGTGATCCAACAACTGTATCAGTCACTCAAAGCCATTAATTGTGCTGGACACTCTGAGCACTCAACAGTAACAAAGTGTGATTCAACGACTGTATCAGTCACTCAAAGCCATTAATTGTGCTGGACACTCTGAGCACTCAACAGTAACAAAGTGTGATCCAACGACTGTATCAGTCACTCAAAGCCATTAATTTTACTGGACATTCTGAGCACTCAACAGTAACAAAGTGTGATCCAACAACTGTATCGCTCACTCAAAGCCATTTATTATATTGCACATTCTGAGCACTCACCAGTAACAAAGTGTGATCCAACAACTGTATCAGTCACTCAAAGCCATTAATTATACTGGACATTCTGAGCACTCAACAGTAACAAAATGTGATCCAACAACTGTATCGGTCACTCAAAGCCATTAATTATACTGGACACTCTGAGCACTCAACAGTAACAAAATGTGATCCAACAACTGTATCGCTCACTCAAAGCCATTAATTATACTGGACATGCTGAGCACTCAACAGTAACAAAGTGTGATCCAACAACTGTATTGGACACTCAAAGCCATTAATTATACTGGACACTCTGAGCACTCAACAGTAACAAAGTGTGATCCAACAACTGTATCGCTCACTCTAATTATACTGGACACTTTGAGCACTCAACAGTAACAAAGTGTGATCCAACAACTGTATCGGTCACTCAAAGCCATTTATTATACTGAACACTCTGTGCACTCAATAGTAACAAAGTGTGATCCAACAACTGTATCGCTCACTCAAAGCCATTAATTATACTGGACACTCTGAGCACTCAACAGTAACAAAGTGTGATCCAACAACTGTATCGCTCACTCAAAGCCATTAATTGTGCTGGACACTCTGAGCACTCAACAGTAACAAAGTCTGTATCAAAAACCTGGCCTGCCGTATCAACTGTGGTTACTGATAATATCTTACACAGCATCCTCATGTCTTAAAAATGTTTATCATGTAATACACCGACTGATAGAAATTTTTGAAAAATACTGTTTTTGTGTAGTCCAATATTTATTTCTGTTTAAGTTTAAGTTATTTTTGTGTTACCAAATTTTAAGACAAAAAAAATGACTTTATGACAAATTTGTCCTAACGATTCACACAAACACATTATTTTTGCTCTATCAAATATAAATAGAGTACATGTATATATTATCTTACCTAAATCATATTTTAGCCCAAAATGATCCAAGTATAATTACATCCATACATTTACAATATTACAGCATATCTACTGAAATGTGTCAAAAAATTGTTTTTAATACTATAATGATTAATTAACCTTTTGTATTTTATCCATACTTTCTGTTCCTTGATTCAGATACACATTTGAATTACATTTTTGTAATTTATCATCTAAGGCAATATATTGACCTGTAATTACTCTTATCATAATAATCTTATAAAAGCTTTTACAGATAAATCCTATGCATTCTTGGATTTTTACAATTGTAATTTTTGCTTCTATAATGCCGAAATACATAGTTAAAACAGAAAATAATATGGTGATAGGAAGTGGTTATTGCTTGTCATTTAAATGCTGTGTTTATGTAACTTTTGTCATTATTGTTATGTGTTCCTGATGCTTTGAGGATGACAACATTAATAATACATTTCTTCTGTTAAACAAAGTCTGTGGTTGTGTACTTAAAGATAATTCATACTAATGTATATTTCTCATCACTATGTTTGATATTCTAAGAAATTGGGGCTTGTCTTCTAAAGATTCCAACTGATTACTTGTGTACCTTCTCTTTAATTCTTTGATTGATTTTGAAATACATATTATAAACAAATATAACTGAAAAAGTAAATGTGGCATTATTTATATAAATTTAATTGTATCTATATTTTAGTGGCTGTTGGAATTGTTTACTTCAAGCAATTTGTATCCTACAGACATATATGTTTGTAAAAATCTATCTGGAATACAACCGTTGATATTACTTTTTTGACCCATATATATTAGTGGCAGTATATGAACAAACTATAATAGCAGATTGACTTAAAGAAAGTTTAGAATTAAGAAACATGGTTATAAGTTATTCTAATGGTAAGTATTAAAGAAAATGAAGTCCCTGGCATGGTATGAAAATACTTGTAAACTTCATTTCTTCAAATGACTTGCTAAGTTCCTTTTTATCACTGACTACCTTAAGCTACATGAAATCTAGCTAAAAAGGCTATGTGTCAATCACTGCTATTTATACATCTTTCTATGTAATTCATGTATCTGCTTGTATGTTGTTTTCAGCCATAAATATCAAATATTCCCTTTAAGAATATATGTCTTTGGTTGGATAACAAAAAAAATTAACCTGCCAAGAATTCCTATGTTTTAATGCTAACATTTTTTTCTGACAAATTGCGACGAAATCAGTTATATTTGTTATATACGCTAAATGATGCCTAATTGATGCAGATAATTTGCTAGTTGTATTACTAATTTATATATATATCTTGTTTTGAACTTTATAAAATAAATATTATTTCTGACATGAAATGCTTTGCAAATGTTTTTTAATGATTTCATTATTTTATTGTAGTTGACATATTATCCATATACAAGATAGATATATATACATACATTTATAAATGGCTAAGTAAAGTATGCATACCAGACACAAGGGTTTAAAACAAATTTCAGCTTACAGGTCATATATATCTACTGTAATATTAGGGTTTTATGTTTACTATTTCAACCATCCATATACATGTCATATGTTCTTTCCTAAAAGCGTGATATTCCTTTCAAAATCTGTACATGTATAATGATGGCCAGTTTGGATTTGTTAAGTTAAGTCCCTGTAATACCAAGTTTTGTTATTAACATTATTTGTGTAATGGTATGCTTATTTAAACAATTTGCCATTTATTTACCTACAGTGAGGATTATACAATCAAACCTCACAAATGAGTTTCAAACATTTTTTATTGATAAAAAAAACCAACATTTTGACAACAGGATCACACATCAAGCATGTGTCTATGAGTTTTCTGAGAATTTAACTTGAATACAAAGTGAACAGTTAAGTTGGGCCAACACAATACTTATTAGTGAATTTCAGTTTTATAAATATTCTAATTGAATGCCTGAATTTTCTATGCACTAAAGTACTGATGTATGCTGAGGCAATTCAATAAGACCTCAGAAACCAAGTTAACACAAGTCAGAACCTGCTTTTATTCATCCAGTAGTGTTGCCCACAAGAAAACTATATTTACCAGTACATCAGTGTGCTGAAATTACCAGGTGAGCGATAGTACGAATGATCGTAAGAGGCGCCTGAATTTAGGATCTGATCTTTTCTTTCTTCCTAAATATCTTTATTCTTCCTAACGTTCCCATTGACACCACCTCACTTTTGGCCTTTAGTTGAGCACTCGCTCCTGTGAGGAAGGCTCTGGGTTCTGTCCCCTGGCCTACGAGACACACCAAAGTCTATAAAAGTGGTAGTTTTTGCTCCTGCTTAGCGCTCAGCATAGCGGGAGTGCGACGACTGGTTCGCCCGTTGTCAGTATAATGGGACCGGCTGGGGTGTGTTGTTTGGTGTCTTCAGCGGCATGCTTCAGTGATATAGCACTATAAAAAGGGAAATAGTTCGACTATACAAGAAAACGTAATATTAATAAACCGCCAGTCTCCTAAAACACGCGCACCTCTCACAACATACACGCAAAAACACTGCATACATGGGAGGCCGTCCTTACATAACCCATATCTGTTAATAGGACGTTAATTAATCAAATAAACAAACAAACGATTACTTGGATAAGTGAGAAAAACCACCGGGTAAAATACATGTAATTTGTTTTCCTATGATATAGATGGAAGTCCGGAAATAGATGCAGCAACACATGATGGATGCTTTGACTACCTGTTTACTCCGCCAGAATTACTTGTTGGTGACGAGTCATTCCGAGAACTTTTAGGGAAGTTTGATGTCTCAGTTGCTCAACAATTGTTGCATGCAGGTGAGTAAATTTTAAACTAGTGATTTAAAAGTTTCACATTTAAGGACCAAATCACAGTACCGTACAACGGACAATTTGAATAATAATAGCGTTTTGCATGGGATAAAATAAAACCTGGCAAAAACACACGTGAAAAACTCATGCAACATATGTTGATGAAACGATGCAATGTATATAGTTAGTAATAAGATGTTTGTTTAGATATTCGTTCAGATATTTTGCTTAAAATAGGCCGATCTCTTTGAGATATTTAAAAATACGTTTATGTCTCACTGCATGAAAAAAAGTTTACATGTCGGAGTCATCGTAGTATTTTATCACAGTATGTGTATAAAATTCAATACAACTGGCAATAAAACATGCTCCACAGTTAGATGAGGAATCACATTCATGGCATGTTTTGGAGGATCCTCCCTCCCCTCTCTAATAGATAGGACTGAGTAAAATTTGGTGTGTTCCAGTTCCGGAGCCGAGTAGAGGAACAACTTCACTCTCTGCGGTCTCTTCCAACAGGACAGTTTAGGAATTAAGTGGTATGGTGAATTTTAAACAGTTCATTGTTTGTTTCTTTTTATTTTTTTACGTTTTTGGTAGACCACCTTTGTTGCCAATGGTGTTTGTTGGCTGGACTGAATTGTATGTTTGATTAGTCGGTGTATGGTAGTTTTTCAAATCTGTTTTGTTGCTAGGCGAAGAGAATCCTTAGCTGCCATAATCTGGCCTGTTCATATCCCCTACATAACCCACAATGACTGTGAATCCAGAGACAAGCCAATCCGAGTTCCAGAAGACAATCGTAATTGTTCGGATCAAAAGAATTTTGTCCAGTGAGTTATCCCTAGGAACTTCCTGTACTCAACAGCCTGAAGGAACGAAAGAGGAGTCCTGAACAGATGATTTCCCTTTTCATTTGCGGTGTTCTTACGATATGGTTCAAGCGAACAGACCGATTAGCACATGCTTACGCAGGAGAAAATGTAGGCAGAATTCCGGGAGTACGGAGAGAGGAGCAGTGAAAACCAGACATACAGAATGCAGCCCGCAACTGTAACACAAACCTTTGATTCCGTCAGTGTAGATCTAGAACAAGGACAGGGAAAGCCCTAATGCACTCCCGAATGGAGGATTTTGTGTGTTTTGTCGGGTAAGGCAATTGGAATTTGGTTGCCCACAGTCCTGTAGAGACTAAATGATATTCAGGCTTTTGAATGAGTCCATGGTTGGTACATACCGATACGGTGTACTCGTACAATGGTGTCGAAAGTTATATTAAGTTCCAGCTAAAATTTTGAAATATCTAAACACCACGAATGCCTATTGTTGGTATGAGGCTTTGGAGTTTTTTGGTGTAAATATATTTTCCGATGAAGTGGATTGAATACAAGGTTTAAATAGCAGGATTTTTATGGGGTTGGAAATTCTCAGTTTCGAGCAGCATACTGTTAAGGATAATTTCACCAATACATGCTTGTTTGTTTTGTTTGATTAATTAACGACCTATTAACAGCGTATGGTCATGTAAGGACGGCCTCCCATGTATGCGGTGTGTTGCGTGTATGTTGTGCGAGGTGCGTGTTTCGGGGGACTGCGGTATATTCCTGTAGTGTCTTCTTGTATAGTGGAACTGTTGCCCTTTTTATAGTGCTATATCACTGAAGCATGCCGCCGAAGACACCAAGCAACACACCCCACCCGTCACATATACTGACAACGGGCGAAACCAGTCGTCCCACTCCCTGTAACTGCTGAACGCTAAAGGCAGTAGCAGAACTACCAGTACCACTTTTAATAGACTTTGGTGTGTGTCTCGTGCCATGAGACAGAACCCAGAGCCTTCCTCACATAGGGGCGAACGCTCAACTCAAGGGCCAAAAGTGAGGCGGTGCCAAGGGAGGCAATAGAAAGATAAATGGAATAAAGTTCATCTTAGGAATAAAGAGAAAAGATAAGCCTAAATGTTTTAACAGCAATAGGGGGCAGAGCAGGTACAAACACCGCCCTCCTGCATAATACATTGCAATGTAATCACAATAGTTTCATATAACCTGTAGGATCCTTATTTTTCACTTTCGCCATTAAAGGGATTTCAGTTACTTTAAATAAGTTTTCATAAAACAAACATTTTTGATGGACCTTCTGTTACAGTAATTTAGATTAACTTGATCACAAATGTCACATTTACGTATATTTAAAAGAAGCCAGCAACATATATCTCAAAATTTATTTGTAAAGATCATGTTTGGAATTTGCAGTATTAAATATATTATATCATATTTATTTGTTGGTTATTATTATTCGTCCTATTAACAGCAATTTATGCGAGCTAAAGTATCAGTGTATCCCAACTGCATCGGATAGTGGCACTTAGGCAACGGAAAATTTTCAAAGACGAAGTGCGGACAGTCAGCCAGTCGGAAAATTAGAAGCATCTCTACAAGATAAAGATACATGTTACAAATGTGGTGGAAAAATAATCTCACTTCAGTGGATATGGCTATTGCATGGATGAAAAGATTTCCTTGATTCACTACCCTAGAACCATTTTGTTTGTTATGACTTAAATAAACGTCCTATTCACGAGCTATGGGTCATGTAAGGACGGCCTCCCATGTTATGCGGTTGTGTTTGCGTGAAATGTGGTGCGAGGTGCGTGTTTCGGGAGGACTTTTGAGCGGTAATATTCCATGTTGTGTTCTTCCTTGTATTGTGGAACTATTAGCCCTTGTTAAAAGTGTGACTAATCAATGGTGGCAGATGCCTGCCGAAGAAACCAAGTCAACACCAACCACCCGGTTCACTTTATACTGACAACGGGCGAACCAGTCGTCCCACTACCCCGATTTGCTGAGCGCTTAAGCAAGTATCAGAAACATAACACTGTTAAATAAACTTTTGTTGATGTGTCGGCAGAGGAGACAGAGCTCTGAGGCCATACATAACTGGGGCGAGACGAATCAACTGCCCCAAGGACCATACAGTGAGGCTGGTGCCTAAGGGAGGCATTAGGAAAGTTGTAGTCGGTTAGGAAGAAGAGAAATGTTTATATCCTAAATTTAGGCGCCTTTTACGATCATGCAATAGGGGCAGTAGGTACAATTCTTACGCCCTACCTGCAGGGCAATACCAGGAATTGGACTAAACCTACATTAAGACCACATTCGTCTGCTTATTTTTACGAAGACATTTTCACTCTTTAAAAAAGATCATACACTGAAGTATTTTGGTTTCAAAAGACATTATCTAGCTATCTATATAGCCGTGATAAAAGTAATGAATGCCTGTAAATGGTTTTTGATTGTCTTTTAGTGGGTGAAATTAAACAACTATTACTACATGAATGTAGTTTCAATATATGTATACAAGTTTTGAAACAAAATGTATTTAAGATTTCACAATATCAGTTTTAGATTAGTCAGTCCCTTGAATTTAAAAACAGGTCAAAGTCCATTTATGCAGACAAACTTAATATTATATTCTTACGTTTTATTAAGGTCCCAAAATATGTAAGTTAGTGATATGCATATATATGGCTAAGAAGAATTTTCAACAGATCTAGATTTGAATGTGATCATGAGATTGGAAAAAGTAAAATAAGCTATATAATGTTATATTTGGTAATTTACGGTTATTTCTAGTTACAAGATGCAAATTATAATGATATTGATAATTCATTAAAAACAAAGAAATATCAGTTGAATTCAATAATTCATTAAAAACAAAGAAATATCAGTTGAATTCATCTATTTTGTATTTATTGGTAAATTGATATATATTAAATCTTGGTGTCTTCGGCGGCATGCTTCAGTGATATAGCACTATAAAAAGGGCAATAGTTCCACTATACAAGAAGACACAACACGAATATTACCGCAGTCTCCCAAAACACGCACCTCGCACAACATACACGCAACACTACGCATACATGGGAGGCCGTCCTTACATGACCATAGCTGTTAATAGGACGTTAATAAATCAAACAAACAAACAAATATAAATAATAACAGAACCAACTGATATGTGATACATGAATGTGAAATCAATGCATAATAAAAGATATAATGACCAAGCCTGAACTTGATTTTCTATTTGCATTCATGAATACAAATTATGACACATTGTATATATACTGTAAACATATTTAATTTGGGGCAGTTTTTTTGGGTAATCAAATTTGAGCAAAATAGCGATAATGAATATTTACAGGTTATAATTAGTGTAATTATGAATTCGCTTATACCAATCAATAGGATGGCTATATATGATATATATATATACAAAACTACAATGAATCCAATAATATTTTAGCATTGTGTATAGTATACATGTATATTTCAGGGAGGAATATAACAAAATTTCTGCTGAAATATGTACGTTTATAGTATATATCTTATTGTCAAATTTTGAAGAAAAATATCTTATCACAAATCAATATTCATTTTTTTTTTCGGTTGAAATTGCAGTTCATAGACTGATGGATGACAACTACGCTTGGTATGGTTACATAGTAGGGCGGCAAGTAAATTGAAAATATAAATAATGCAGTTAGAATCAAATATTCCCGCGTTTCGACAGTATAGCGGGAATTATTTGTCTTAAACGACATCGTATGACTATCGTGCTACATGTAGGCGCACGCTCCGTGGGAGCGGGATCACGTGTACAATATCGGTACACGCGTAGGTAGGGTCATTTTCTAGCTGTCTTCCTAGCACTGCTAGCAGGTCTGACACTGAATTTTTAATTTTAATTTCTCGCTCCTCTACAATCAATCATGAACCCAATATTACAAAATCACATAGAGACTACTGTAGATTCAGCACAAGCGGATATGTTTTCACGTTTGGATATGTTGATGACGCAAAAGCTAACGGAAGTTGGAGTCTAAAATTCATGTGCAACAAGTTAATATTTCTAATGCTCAACGTGCGCAAATTCGTCAGGACATCATTGGCGCGGACAATCACAAATTTACCAAAAGAGTTGCGAAGAACAATTTAAGTTTAACCAAAAGGTAGTTTCCAAGCTACAGGAGGCCGAGGAGACATCGCTTCATGACCCCCCGGCAACCAAATCATTGATAGCGGAAGGTATGAGTTTGCTCAATCACAGACAGAAGCTCATTAAGCTCGCTGATACCTTCGGAGCCGAGATGGAAAGCCGTGGAAAAAGTATGTGTCTAATCCACTCGCCTCAGAATCGGACGACGAGAAAACGTATGGACCGCGCGTTTGATCTAGAGCGGACGAGAAAAACATCAAGGCGCCAAGCAAAAAATCCGGAAAAGGGAGGCCCCGTTACTCGCCGTATCAACAACCGTTTTTTATTCAGCGCCTACTGAAGTCCCCGTGCCAGCGACCAAGACGGCTACCGTCAGAGCTCCAAGGCCTGGGGTGTGTTTAATGGTTGTGGTGTAGGGCCGGACACTGGAGGTCAGAGTGCCCAGCTATGTCAGCTTCCGTGGACACAGCAATGGTGCAAAAGCTAAGTAAAACTTTTTTGTTTTAACCATGTTGAATCATAGCAATGATCATAATTCTGTTGTATTAGTAGAAGGGTCTGTTTCACTGTTGGTAGATTAAAGAAATCTTTAGCTTTTTGGAAAGCAACAGGCGCTAGCGAGAGCGTTTTTTTCAGTGATTACTGATGGTTATAAGCTGCCATTTAAAGAGATTCCCCCGAATGCTCGTTTAAGGAACAATAAGTCCGCTCGTGACAACCTTCAATTTGTTTATAACGAAATAGAGAAATTGCTTAGGATAGGCTGTATAGCAGAGGTCAGAGTTCAACCACGTGTCGTTAACCCATTGACGGTCGCGTACAATCGCGCTGGTAAAGCACGCCTAGTGTTGGATTGTCGTCATATCATTGTTTTTCTGCACAAGTTCAAGTTCAAGTATGAGGATACAGTTGAAGCCCGAGATATGTTCAATGTTGGCGATGTTTTGTACACGTTTGATTTGAAATCGGCGTACCATCACATCGAAATTTAGCCCGATCATAGAGGCTTTTTAGGTTTCGAAGTAGATATGGGCGGAACAACGCGATTCTTTGTATTTAACGTTCTTCCTTTCGGTATTTCTACCGCCGGCTATATATTTACAAAGGTCTTACGACAGGTAGTCAAACACGTGCGTGGGCAAGGTCATAAACTAGTAATGTATTTAGATGACGGAATTGGTGGTCACAAAACCGTAGGCGGGGCTAGCGAATCTAGTCAGTTCGTGCAGACGTGTCTGCATAAATACGGTTTTTTGATAGCCGACGATAAGTGCCAATGGGAGCCTTCCCAGGACGCCACGTGGCTCGGCTATACGTGGACAATGAAAGAAGGCGTGGTCAGAGTTTCGATTGACAGGGTCGACAGGTTGTTGTCATTGTTGAACCACACTATGTTTTTAGTGTCTGACAGAGGTCAGCTATTATTCTCGGCCAGGTATGTAGCGAGCATTGTCGGGCTGGTCATATCAATGCAAAGTGTGATAGGGTCGTTGGTTCGTTTGCGTACGCGAGAGCTTAGCGCGTGTTTATTGACAAGGGCCAGTTGGAATGCTGGAGTGTTTTTAAGCGTTGAGGCACTGAACGAAATCGAGTTCTGGTTGTGTAACGTACAAGCTCTAAACGACAAAGGGTCGAATTTGAAAACGCCACTTGAAAACAAATGTTCCAAGGTAATCTGTACCGATGCTTCCGAGGTTGTTACGGAGGTTTCTTAATCCCATGTGAGGATCCTCTTATGGAGGGAGACGGAATTCTAGCTGTCGAGGACACTAGAATAATGCGTGATGCATTAGCCTTTCCTGAAGGCGATGGTTTGTATCAAAACTTGAATAGGTTATATGAGCACGGTGATAGCGTTGTCATGGGGACATGGAATAATAACGAACGCATGCGCAGTTCCACTTGGAGGGAGTTGGAAGGTGCGAGACGTGTATTAAATAGTACTTTAGACAAGGTCAAGGGTCACAGCGTCAGGTTGTTTATGGACAACAAAAGCGCGTGCACTATCGCGAGGGTAGGTAGCTCCAAACCCTATTTACAGAAGGTTGCTATGGATATGTTGAGGCTTACATCGGAGTATAGTATCACTATGCAAACTCAGTGGGTGCCAAGAAATAATAATAAGACAGCCGATTTTTTAAGCAGATGCTCTGATTCCGATGACTGGTCTGTACAAGCATGGGTGTTCGATTTGTGCGAGAAAAGTTGGGGACCACACGACGTGGATCGTTTCGCTTCCGATTATAACACCAAATGTACGCGGTTCAACTCTCGCTGGTGGTGCGCAGGCACAGAGGCTATCGATTGTTTCACTGCATACTGGGGTAAAGAGAACAATTGGTTCGTTCCCCCTCCCCGGCTTATTTGTAAAACTTTGGACAAAATGAAGGCGGATGAGGCATATGGGACACTAGTAGTTCCAGTATGGCACTCAGCAGTTTTTTGGCCTATTTTATGTCAGGGGGAAATGTTTTATAGTTTTGTAAAAGATAACCTTCCATTGTCACGGACAAAGGTCACACAGGGTGGCAGGGGAAATAATGGAGTTTTTGAGAGACAAGTGTTGTCTTTCAATATGATAGCATTAAGATTAGATTTTAGAAGTTAGCAGGCTTGTTGTATTTATGCATTGTTGGTTTTTTTTCAACAGGCATAGGCTTACAAGGATCGGTGGAAAAGGCCGTGAGGGCTGCAGGCGTAACAGTAGGATCATCCCTTCACAAGTTGTCGGAGAATATGGCCGACCGGATCCTGCATAGTAAAAGCGACAACACCAACAAAAAGTACTTTGACGTTTTTCGTCGTTGGAAACATTTTTGTTTGTCTCACGATTGTTGTGCGTTACCCGCAAATCCTGTACATATTGCATTATATCTGAATTTTCTATTGGACAAACACTCTTCTTTCTCCGTTATTTCATCCGTTGTTTACGCTATTAAATGGGTACATGATATTAATGGACATCCGGATCCCACCACCAACAGTTTTGTTCGACATTTGTTGGAGACCTCCAAGAGATGTTCACACACAAACCAGTTTGTAAGAAGGAACCATTAACTGCGGACATTTTGATTAACTTGTGTAATTATTTTTCTGGTAATAGCGATTTACTGGTAATTAGAGATTTGTCAATGATTTTATTGTGTTTTTCTGGTTTTCTCCGTTTCAATGAGCTTAGCAATCTGCTTTGTTCAGACCTGAAAATTTGTGACAGCTATTTAGTTTTAAAAATTAGGAAAAGTAAAACCGACCAATATCGCCATGGTGACGAGGTAGTAATAAGCAAAGGCCAGACAGTGGCCTGTCCGCTCACTATGATACGCAAATACATTGAAATCGCGGAGATTAATCTCGACGACAACGCGTTTTTATTTAAACCTATTTTTCGCTCGGGATCTACTTGTAAGTTGATCCATAAGAACAAATGTTTAAGCTACACAGGGACTAGACAAGCCATTTTGAAGCGTCTGTCTTTGGTGTGTGACGTTAAGAACGTCGGTTTGCACAGTTTACGGGCTGGGGGAGCTACCGTCGCCGCAAATAACGGCGTTAATGACAGATGTTTTAAGAGGCACGGTCGTTGGAAAAGTGAAGCTTGTAAGGACGGATATGTTGCCGATTCTTTACAGTCGCGTTTGAGTGTTACGCAGAAGCTTGGTTTGTAAATATTAATTATGTTTTTACCTTCATTTTTACAGATACATTTAGGCCTAGTTATTATGCATTTCGTTTTCCCACTTTGTCTTTTGTCGCGTCACTCGAGTTTTTCCCTTTCTTTGTTTTTTCTAGTACACTGACACGCTAGTACGGCAAATTGATATTTGCGTTGTAGTTGTATTTTTGGAAGTAGTGGAGTGAAGACTCAAATATTCCCGCGTTTCGACAGTATAGCGGGAATTATTTGTCTTAAACGACATCGTATGACTATCGTGCTACATGTAGGCGCACGCTCCGTGGGAGCGGGATCACGTGTACAATATCGGTACACGCGTAGGTAGGGTCATTTTCTAGCTGTCTTCCTAGCAGGTCGGACACTGAATTTTTAATTTTTGGAATTCAATGTTCCTTTTTTTTCATTGTTAGCGTACGTTTGTTATATTGAATTATTGGAATAGATACATTTCTATGACGGCGCAGGTCCAGCGTTTCCCCTAGGCCCTCCTGTTTGGATATAATTGTTTCCTGCCATCGGACACAGGTTTCCGGGGGCTATCTCCGGTTTTTCCTGGGCGACAGGTGTGTGCTGTTGATGGGGCGGTTTTGTTTTTCTAATGAGTCAAGCATAAATAACATCTTGTTTTTACATGTACATTCGTATTGCTATAGTTGTACAGAGAGGAGCCTTCATTCTATGTATATATTTTCTTAAAAAATTTCACAATGGTTTTCATTAAACGCCGACTGCTACACTGAGAGACATAAACTCACGTCTCATTGTCTCATACAAACTAGCGCACCGTTCGTAGCGCATTCTAGCGTCTCACGATAATCCCGCGCCAATACCGAGTCCATAGACCATCCAGCAGAACGACAAGACACTGCTTTCTCTAGCGAGCCTACTTACTCTAGTACCCAATAGACAATCTTATCCAGTCATAGTCGCGGTATCGGATCTGTCACGTAAGACAGGAACACTCTGAGACATCACTCTACACTCAACTTTTTACATACTTACACACACTACATATAACACGACTCAGCATTCAATAGAAATGACAAGTGCAAGTGTCTTTTTGGCATCACAATGCACTATCACGAACTCTCATCAAGCTTAAGATAATCTAATGAATCTCAAGCGCACTAACAATTACACTTCGATGTCTGCGCACATGACACTTCTTTCTAAACTGCCACTCCTACAATCTTACACTCATTCTATAATACGCACTTTCATTCTATTTATAAGAAGATTT